>NC_083223.1:281442736-281566138 GCF_032191835.1 Heteronotia binoei
TGGATTTATATCCCGCCTCCACTCCGAAGAGTCTCAGAGCGGCCACAATCTCCTTTCCCTTCCTCACACCCCCACAACAGACACCTGTGAGGTAGATGAAGATATTGGATTTATAATCCGCCCTCCACTCCGAAGAGTCTCAGAGCGGCTCACAATCTCCTTTCCTTCCTCCCCCACAACAGACACCCTGTGAGGTAGATGAAGATATTGGATTTATATCCCGCCCTTCACTCCGAAGAGTCTCAGAGCGGCTCACAATCTCCTTCCCCTTCCTCCCCCACAACAGACACCCTGTGAGGTAGATGAAGATATTGGATTTATATCCCGCCCTCACTCCGAAGAGTCTCAGAGGGGCTCACAATCTCCTTCCCCTTCCTCCCCACAACAGGACACCCTGTGAGGTAGATGAAGATATTGGATTTATATCCCGCCCTCCACTCCGAAGAGTCTCAGAGGGGCTCACAATCTCCTTCCCCTTCCTCCCCCACAACAGACACCCTGTGAGGTAGATGAAGATATTGGATTTATATCCCGCCCTCCACTCCGAAGAGTCTCAGAGGGGCTCACAATCTCCTTCCCCTTCCTCCCCCACAGCAGACACCCTTTGAGGTAGATGAAGATATTGGATTTATATCCCGCCCTCCACTCCGAAGAGTCTCAGAGCGGCTCACAATCTCCTTCCCCTTCCTCCCCCACAGCAGACACCCTGTGAGGTGGGTGGGGCTGGAGTGGGCTCTCACAGCAGCTGCCCTTTCAAGGACAACCTCTGCCAGAGCTATGGCTGAACCAAGGCCATTCCAGCAGCTGCAAGTGGAGGAGTGGGGAATCCAACCCGGTTCTCCCAGATAAGAGTCCGCACAGTTAACCACTACACCAAACTGGCTCTAAGGAACAGTAGGCTAAAATATAATAAATAAAATATAGAATAAATGTAATATAGAATACACATAACATATAGTGGCAGGGAAAGAATTTCTTTCTCTCTCTTTCTTAGAATTCTATGTTCTCCAATGAAGCCAAAAGGCATATGTTCCAAGGAGATGAAAGAAAAATACTTTTTCAAGCATAGCTAACTTACGGATATGGACAGAGTCACGGAGGGCAGATAACATAAGAACATAAGAGAAGCCATGTTGGATCAGGCCAATGGCTCCTCCAGTCCAACACTCCGTGTCACATAAGAACATAAGAGAAGCCATGTTGGATCAGGCCAATGGCCCCTCCAGTCCAACACTCCGTGTCACATAAGAACATAAGAGAAGCCATGTTGGATCAGGCCAATGGCCCCTCCAGTCCAACACTCCGTGTCACATAAGAACATAAGAGAAGCCATGTTGGATCAGGCCAATGGCCCCTCCAGTCCAACACTCCGTGTCACATAAGAACATAAGAGAAGCCATGTTGGATCAGGCAATGGCCCCTCCAGTCCAACACTCCATGTCACATAAGAACATAAGAGAAGCCATGTTGGATCAGGCCAATGGCCCATCCTGTCCAACATTCTGTGTCACACAGTGGCCAAAAATACCTGGGTGCCATCAGGAGGTCCACCAATGGGGCCAGAAATACAAGCCCTCCCACTGTTGCCCTCCCCTCCCCGCAAGCACCAAGAGGACAGAGCATCACTGCCCCAGACATAAGGACATGAGAGAAGCCGTGTTGGATCAAGCCAATGGCCCATCCAGTCCAACACTCTGTGTCACATAAGAACATAAGAGAAGCCATGCTGGATCAGGCTAATGGCCCCTCCAGTCCAACACTCTGTGTCACATAAGAATGTAAGAGAAGCCACATTGGGTCAGGCCAGTGGCCCATCCAGTCCAACACTCTGTGTCACATAAGAACATAAGAGAAGCCATGATGGATCAGGTTAATGGCCCTCCAGTCCAACACTCTGTGTCACATAAGAACATAAGAGAAGCCACGTTGGGTCAGGCCAGTGGCCCATCCAGTCCAACACTCTGTATCACACAGTGGCCAATAGTTTATACACACACACACACACACACTGTGGCTAATAGCCACTGATGGACCTCTGCTCCATATTTTTATCCAATCCCCTCTTGAAGCTGGCTATGCTTGTAGCCGCCACCACCTCCTGTGGCAGTGAATTCCACATGTTAATCACCCTTTGGGTGAAGAAGTACCTCCTTTTATCCGTTCTAACCTGACTGCTCAGCAATTTCATTGAATGCCCACGAGTTCTTGTATTGTGAGAAAGGGAGAAAAGGACTTCTTTCTCTACTTTCTCCATCCCATGCATAATCTTGTAAACCTCTATCATGTCACCCCGCAGTCAACGTTTCTCCAAGCTTAAGGGCCCCAAGCTTTTTAACCTTTCTTCATAGGGAAAGTGTTCCAAGCCTGTAATCATTCTAGTTGCCCTTTTCTGCACTTTTCCCAATGCTATAATGTCCTTTTTGAGGTGGTTGACCAGAATTGCACCCCTGTTGCGATTCGGGGAGACATCCAGCCACCCCCTGGAGGCTGGCAACCCTAACTGGGTCACCCAAGCCCTGAAAAATGGACGCTTCAACAGAGCCACCAACTTTCTCCTAGTAATTGGAGCCATTGGAGGGGGGTGGGGAGGAAACATCCACTCTGAATAAGCAACATTCACATTCCTTTTGTCATGGACTGAGCTCTGGGCCGGCTACTTCTGGCCAAACCCCCGGAGAGGAGAGCCCATTTGCAGGTTCCATTCTCCAAAAGCACGCAGTTAACATTTGTCAAAGTTCACACCTGTTTGTGGGACCCAGGAGTTTTTGACAAGGCATTTCAGTATTATTGATTTATTGGCAGACCGAGCTGTTTCTGCCCGGCCTTTCCATTCTGCAAATGGGAACCCCAGCGTGGCTTATGGAGGGGGGAAAAAAATTAAAACTGTGAAAAGAAAGAAAAGAAATCGACTAAACAATAAAGCCCGCGGGGAAACCTACGCAAGCCGGCGGAGTGACATTAGTCCGCGGCCAAGAAGCCGTCATAAGCCAAATAGTCTAAATTACTCCAAGGGCCATTTTTCATAGGGCTGGTTTGAGCAGCAGCTGTAGGAGAATGAATAAAGGTTTAAAGGCGAAAGTAACTTCCCAGCACTATTACCGATCCCAGCTTCTAAGCTCAGGATGCCAACTAGGGTTGCCAATCCCCAGGTGGGGGCAGGGGATCCCCGGTTTGGAGGCCCTCCCCCGCTTCAGGGTCATCAGAAAGCGGGGGGAGGGGAGGGAAATGTCTGCTGGGAACTCTATTATTCCCTATGGAGATTTATTTCCATAGAAAATCATGGAGAATTGATCTGCGGATAACTGGGGGGAGGGTGTTTTTTGGAGTAGAGGCACCAAATTTTCAGTATAGCATCTAGAGCCTCTCCCCAAAATAACCCCCAACTTTCAAAAGGATTGGACCAGGGGGCCCAATTCTATGAGCCCCAAAAGAAGGTGCCCCTATCCTTCATTATTTCCTATGGAAGGAAGGCATTGAAAAGGTGTGCTGTCCCTTTAAATGTGATGGCCAAAACTCCCTTTGGAGTTCAATTATGCTTGTCACAGCCTTGATCTTGGCTCCACCCCTAATGTCTCCTGGATCCACCCCAAAGTCCCCAGATATTTCTTGAATTGGACTTGGCAACCCTAGCTGGGGGGAAAGTGTAGCTGACTGGGGAAGGCAATGGCAAACCACCCCGTCAAAAGTCTGCCGTGAAAACGTTGTGAAAGCAACGTCACCCCAGAGTCGGAAACGACTGGTGCTTGCGCAAGGGACCTTTCCTTTCCTTTCACTGACAACGGCGCACAAGCTTGCGGCTGCTGCTGGAGCTCGCACTGACGATGGAGGCCCCGATAGCAGCCACTGCTAAATCCTCATTTTTCCATCTTAGGCGGGTGAGACCGTTGGTCCCCTTCCATGAGCACAGCGACCTGGCCACTGTGATCCATTCAACGGTCACCTCGAGGCTGGACTACTGTAATGCCCTCTACTTGGGGCTGCCCGTGTCTTGAATCCGGACACTTCAGCTAGTGCAGAGCGGCCCGGCTGCTACTGGGGCTTCCGAAGTGGGAGCACATATTTATATATTTTTTATTGATTGGATTGGATTTCTATCCCGCCCTCCCCGCCGAAGCAGGCTCAGGGCGGCTCGCAGCATAAAACCCCACAAGCAATTAAATTAATGAGTATTACAATTAGGCATTCAATAATAAAATAGATCTCTCTCGGCTTGACTTTGCGAACGAAGATTTCAGAAGGGTGCAGTAGTCCACGTCTGCTGCAGGCTCGCTGGTGGCTGACAAAACCAATGCGGGACAGGCAGATCCGGCCACAGCGGCTGCAGGGAAAAGTCTGATTTAGGGTTGGTGCTGTAGCAGTGCGATTCTTCCTCAATCTCCTTTTGTCCTCAAGACCAGCTATGCATGCGTTCTCAAAGGAAGAGACAGCCTGGTGGATGGTGTGCCTCCATGCTTTGCGATCTGAGGCTAGGTCAGACCACTGGTGATGGTTGATACGACAGGTGCCAAGGGATTTCTTTAAGGAGTCCTTGTACCTCTTCTTTGGTGCCCCTCTATTTCGGTGGCCGGTGGAAAGTTCGCCATACAGAGCAATCTTGGGAAGGCGGTGGTTTTCCATCCTAGAAATATGCCCTGCCCAGCGCAGCTGCGTCTTCAACAGCAGTGCCTTGATGCTTGTAACCTCTGCCCTCTTGAGGACTTCAGTGTTGGTCACAAAGTCACTCCAGTGGATGTTGAGGATGGTGCGAAGGCAGCGCTGATGAAAGCGCTCAAGGAGTCGCAGGTGATGACGGTATAAAACCCACGATTCGGAGCCATAGATGAGGGTTGTCATCACAACCGCTTTGTAAACATTGATCTTTGTGCCTTTTTTCAGATGCTTGTTGCTCCACACTCTTTTGTGCAGTCGGCCAAATGCACGGTTTGCCTTTGCCTTTGCCAGCCTGTTGTCAATCTCCTTGTCGATCTTGGCATCTGAGGAGATATCCAATAATTAAAGCGGTTAAAACAGAATATTGAGTTGGTGCCATTCTGGTGGCGATGGCCTTCTTCCGCTTCTCTTAAATACCAGGTGCCGAGTCAATTGAATGCCAGCCGGAAGAGGACGTTCGTACAGGCCCTGCGGAACTGCACAAGGTTCCGCAAGGCCCTCACTTCATCTGGCAGTTGGTTTCACCAGCAGGGGACTACAACTGAGAAGGCCCTGTCTCTAGTGGACATACAGTTGGGGCTGCAGGAACTGCACTGGCTGTCAGTAGTATACCGGATTCGCTACAAGGTGCGGGTTATTACCTTTAAAGCCCTCTACGGCCAAGGAGCTGCCTGCCCTAGGGACCGTCTCTCCCCACATGTTCCCCAGAGGGTACTTTGATCTGTATTCCAAAATCTATTAGCAATCCCCGGGTCTGAAGGAGGCCAAATTGAAGTGAGGGCCTTGTGGGACCTCGCCCAATTCTGCAAGGCCTGTAAGACCGCTTTCTTCCGGTTGGCCTTTAACTGACGCTGAGCCACTGCTACTGTAGGGAAAACTGAAGAAATACAGCCAGTTTGGTGTAGTGGATGAGTGCGCGGACTCTTATCTGGGAGAACTGGGTTTGATTCCCCACTCCTCCACTTGCACCTGCTAGCATGGCCTTGGGTCAGCCATTGCTCTCTTATATGGGAGAAGCGGGTTTGATTCCTCACTCCTCCACTTGCAGCTGCTGGAATGGCCTTGGGTCAGTCATAGCTCTTATCTGGGAGAACCGGGTTTGATTCCCCCCTCCTCCACTTGCACCTGCTGAAATGGCCTTGGGTCAGTCACAGCTCTCTTATCTGGGAGAACCGGGTTTGATTCCCCACTCCTCCAATTGCAGCTGCTGAAATGGCCTTGGGTCAGCCATTGCTCTCTTATATGGGAGAAGCGGGTTTGATTCCTCACTCCTCCACTTGCAGCTGCTGGAATGGCCTTGGGTCAGTCATAGCTCTTATCTGGGAGAACCGGGTTTGATTCCCCCCTCCTCCACTTGCACCTGCTGAAATGGCCTTGGGTCAGTCACAGCTCTCTTATCTGGGAGAACCGGGTTTGATTCCCCACTCCTCCAATTGCAGCTGCTGAAATGGCCTTGGGTCAGCCATTGCTCTCTTATATGGGAGAAGCGGGTTTGATTCCTCACTCCTCCACTTGCAGCTGCTGGAATGGCCTTGGGTCAGTCATAGCTCTTATCTGGGAGAACCGGGTTTGATTCCCCACTCCTTCACTTACAGCTGCTGAAATGGCCTTGGGTCAGTCATAGCTCTCTTATCTGGGAGAACCGGGTTTGATTCCCCACTCCTCCAATTGCAGCTGCTGGAATGGCCTTGGGTCAGCCAGAGCTCTCTTATCTGGGAGAACCGGGTTTGATTCCCCACTCCTCCACTTGCACCTGCTGGAATGGCCTTGGGTCAGCCAGAGCTCTCTTATTTGGTAGAACCGGGCTTGATTCCCAACTCCTCCACTTGCACCCACTGGAATGGCCTTGGGTCAGCCAGAGCTCTCTTATCTGGGAGATCCAGGTTTGATTCCCCACTCCTCCACTTGCACCTGCTGGAATGGCCTTGGGTCAGCCAGAGCTCTTATCTGGGAGAACCAGGTTTGATTCCCCACTCCTCCACTTGCACCTGCTAGAATGGCCCTGGGTCAGCCAGAGCTCTCTTATCTGGGAGAACCGGGTTTGATTCCTCACTCCTCCACTTGCACGTGCTGGGATGGCCTTGGGTCAGCCAGAGCTCTCTTATCTGGTAGAACCGGGTTTGATTCCCTACTCCTCCACTTGCACCTGCTGGCATGGCCTTGGGTCAGCCAGAGCTCTCTTATCTGGGAGAACTGGGTTTGATTCCCCACTCCTCCTCTTGCACCTGCTGGAATGGCCTTGGGTCAGCCAGAGCTCTCTTATCTGCGAGAACTGGGTTTGATTCCCCACTCCTCCACTTGCACCTGCTGGAATGGCCTTGGGTCAGCCAGAGCTCTCTTATCTGGGAGAACTGGGTTTGATTCCCCACTCCTCCACTTGCAGCTGCTGGAATGGCCTTGGGTCAGCCAGAGCTCTCTTATCTGGGAGAACCGGGTTTGATTCCCCACTCCTCCACTTGCACCTGCTGGAATGGCCTTGGGTCAGCCAGAGCTCTCTTATTTGGTAGAACCGGGCTTGATTCCCAACTCCTCCACTTGCACCCACTGGAATGGCCTTGGGTCAGCCAGAGCTCTCTTATCTGGGAGATCCAGGTTTGATTCCCCACTCCTCCACTTGCACCTGCTGGAATGGCCTTGGGTCAGCCAGAGCTCTTATCTGGGAGAACCAGGTTTGATTCCCCACTCCTCCACTTGCACCTGCTGGAATGGCCTTGGGTCAGCCAGAGCTCTCTTATCTGGGAGAACCGGGTTTGATTCCTCACTCCTCCACTTGCACGTGCTGGGATGGCCTTGGGTCAGCCAGAGCTCTCTTATCTGGTAGAACCGGGTTTGATTCCCTACTCCTCCACTTGCACCTGCTGGCATGGCCTTGGGTCAGCCAGAGCTCTCTTATCTGGGAGAACTGGGTTTGATTCCCCACTCCTCCTCTTGCACCTGCTGGAATGGCCTTGGGTCAGCCAGAGCTCTCTTATCTGGGAGAACTGGGTTTGATTCCCCACTCCTCCACTTGCACCTGCTGGAATGGCCTTGGGTCAGCCAGAGCTCTCTTATCTGGGAGAACTGGGTTTGATTCCCCACTCCTCCACTTGCAGCTGCTGGAATGGCCTTGGGTCAGCCAGAGCTCTCTTATTTGGGAGAACCGGGTTTGATTCCCCACTCCTCCACTTGCACCCGCTGGAATGGCCTTGGGTCAGCCAGAGCTCTCTTATCTGGGAGATCCAGGTTTGATTCCACCACTCCTCCACTTGCACCTGCTAGCATGGCCTTGGGTTAGCCATAGCTCTTGCAGAGGTGTCCTTGAAAGGGCAGCTGCTATGAAAGCACTCTCAGCCCCAACCCACCTCACAGGGTGTTTGTTGTGGATGAGGGGGGGAAGGTAGAGGAGATTGTGACCGCTCTGAGACTTTGAGTATAGGGCGGGATATAAATCCAATGTCATCATCATCATCAAATACTGAAGCCATTGGAACTGTTTTGAAGAATACTAGCACCAGACTGTTTTTGGATTATTTTAATGACGGAATTTTAAATTTTTGTAATTGTCGTGGCATTTTAATTGTCTGTTGTGATTTTATACTGTGAGCTGCCCTGGGCCTCCTTCGAGAGTGGGGGTGCAGGATGTAAATCAAAGTAAAGTAAAGTACCTTCCCCCCACTTTTTGATGACCCTGAAGTGGGGGAAGGGTCTCCAAACTGGGGGATCCCCTGCCCCCACCTGGGGATTGGCAACCCTAGCCTGAACTATGCAGACACTTCACAAATACCTCTCTCACACACATGCCCTTCCTGCCCTCCTTCTCATGATCTGTCTAATTTACATTCCGGTTGTGCTCATGAAACTTTGTGCCAGTTTGGTGTCGTGGTTAAGTGTGCGGACTCTTATCTGGGAGAACCGGGTTTGATTCCCCACTCCTCCACATGCACCTGCTAGCATGGCCTTGGGTCAGCCATAGCTCTGGCAAAGTTGTCCTTGAAAGGGCAGCTGCTGTGAGAGCCCTCTCAGCCCCACCCACCTCATGGGGTGTCTGTTGTGAGGGAGGAAGGTAAAGGAGATTGTGAGCTACTCTGAGACTCTTGAGCGGAGGGCAGAATATAAATCCAATGTCTTCTTTTCCTTCCTTCCTTCCTTGCTTCCTTCCACCAGTTTGGGGTCAGTTTGGGGTAGTGGTTAAGTGCACGAACTCTTATCTGGGAGAACCAGGTTTGATTCCCCACTCCTCCACCTGCAGCTGCTGGAATGGCCTTGGGTCAGCCACAGCTCTCAGCAGAGCTGTCCTTGAAAGGACAGTTTCTGGGAGAGCCAGTTTCATGTAGTGGATAAGTGCGCGGACTCTTATCTGGGAGAACCGGGTTTGATTCCCCGCTCCTCCACTTGCAGCTGCTGGTATGGCCTTGGGTCAGCCATAGCTCTGGCAGAGGTTGTCCTTAAAAGGGCAGCCACTGTGAGAGGCCTCTTCAGCCCCACCCACCTCACAGGGTGTCTGTTGTGGGGGAGGAAGGGAAAGGAGATTGTGAGCCCCTCTGAGACTCTTTGGAGTGGAGGGCGGGATATAAATCCAATATCTTCATCTACCTCACAGGTTGTCTGTTGTGGAGGAGGAAGGGAAAGGAGATTGTGAGCCCCTCTGAGACTCTTTGGAGTGGAGGGCGGGATATAAATCCAATATCTTCTTCTACCTCACAGGGTGTCTGTTGTGGGGGAGGAAGGGAAAGGAGATTGTGAGCCGCTCTGAGACTCTTCAGAGTGGAGGGCGGGATACAAATCCAATATCTTCATTTACCTCACAGGGTGTCTGTTGTGGGGGAGGAAGGGAAAGGAGATTGTGAGCCGCTCTGAGACTCTTCAGAGTGGAGGGCGGGTTATAAATCCAATATCTTCTTCTTCTATTTGTGACTGGATTGAAACAAACTAGAATACAGGACAATGTTCGATCCCCTCTTTGAAAAAGGTTTTGAAGTAGGGTTCAAAGCCGGCTGTTTCCCTTAGAGGTGAGGCGGAGTGTCCTTTTAACAATCCTGGCTTGGTTTTTTTCAAGTCGCGAACGTGTCCCAGTTATGAATGAACATTGACTTTCTCAGCACTGGCCCTTTAATTCAGACCAGATAATAGAAAGCACCGTGGCTCTTCATGAATTTTGTGAATGGACTTTTTGAATGTGTAGACTGAATTTTGATAGTGAGTTATTGCAGTGTACTGAATTTAGAAGAAGATGATATTGGATTTATATCCTGCCCTATACTCTGAATCTCAGCGTCTCAGAGCAGTCACAATCTCCTTTACCTTCCCCCATCCACAACAGACACCCTGTGAGGTAGGTGGGGCTGAGAGAGCTCTCACAGAAGTTGCCATTTCAAGGACAACTCCTAAGAGAGCTATGGCTGACCCAAGGCCATTCCAGCAGCTGCAAGTGGAGGAGTGGGGAATCAAACCCGGTTCTCCCAGATAAGCGTCTGTACATTTCACCACTACACCAAACTGACTCTCAATTTAGTGTTTCGCAATGGCTGCCAGTTTGGTATAGTGGTGAAGTGTGCAGACTCTTATCTGGGAGAACCGGGTTTGATTCCCTGCTCCTCCACTTGCACCTGCTGGCATGGCCTTGGGTCAGCCATAGCTCTCTTATCTGGGAGAACCGGGTTTGATTCCCCACTCCTCCACTTGCACCTGCTAGCATGGCCTTGGGTCAGCCAGAGCTCTGGCAGAGGTTGTCCTTGAAAGGGCAGCTGCTGTGAGAGCCCTCTCCAGCCCCACCCACCTCACAGGGTGTCTGTTGTGGGGGAGAAAGATGAAGGCGATTGTGAGCCGCTCTGAGACTCTTGAGTGGAGGGCGGAGTATAAATCCAATGTCGTCTTCTTCTTTGTGCATTTCTGAGCTTCCGCGGGAAACTGTGGGATACCTTGATGGACTTGTAGAAACCAATGAGAGGTCATGGTGGGAAACTCAACTGCAGCGATTTGGTATGGATACAGGGGGGAATTTCTTTGCAAATTTTATAAGCAGGGTCTCAGCCCTGCCATGTTGTCTGGGTTAGTTAGTATGTTCTGTGTTGAACTCACTATTTCACAGTCACGTTAAGACGGTTCCGACTACTTGGATTGGACTATAATATTTATTGAGATTGTGTAATATGTGGATCATAGTCGTTTTTTTCCTGGTCTTGTTCTGTTTTTGACCCACCTCGAGAACGGCAAACTGAGAAAAAGAATTCTTACTCTGGGGCAATGTTCCCTCTTCGCTGAGTTGGTGTGTGCTAGCTCACAGTTTTTTTAGCCTCCGGCTCACGCATATTTGCCTTAGCACAGGAAAGGGGAGCCCAGAGCACAGTAGTTTGTGCAAGCAGCCAAATTGCTCACTCCCAGCTTTAATGCCAATAGCTCACTAAGTAGAATTTTGCCTCCACCGCTTAGAGGGAACCTTGGCGATCCCTTAACCATTGTATGCATCTCTAAGAAATGTTGCCTCTAAGTTGAGTTAGTGTGCGCTAGCTGACAGTTTTTTAGCCTCCGGCTCACACATTCTTGTCCTAGCTTAGGAAAGATGGCCCTAGATCTATGCAGTCAATCACAACTTTAATGCCAGTAGTATTAAAGGTAGAATTTTTGCTCACAAGACTCCACAGCTTAGAGGGATCCTTGCTCTGGGGTTCATCGGGGTCCTTATCAGTTCCTCACTTCCTATCAGGGAGCCAGTTTGGTGTCGTGGTTAAGTGCGCGGACTCTTATCTGGCAGAACCAGCTTTGATTCCCCCACTCCTCCACTTGCACCTGCTGGAATGGCCTTGGGTGTGCCAAAGCTCTCGCAGAGCTGTCCTTGAAAGGGCAGGTGCTGTGAGAGCTCTCTCAGCCGCACCCACCTCACAGGGTGTCTGTTGTTGGGGGAGAAGATATAGGAGATTGTAAGCCGCTCTGAGACTCTTTCCTTGAAAGGGTAGCTGCTGTGAGAGCCCTCTCAGCCCTACCCACCTCACAGGGTGTCTGTTGTAGGGGGAGAAGGCATAGGAGATTGTAAGAAGTTTTCTTGAAAGGGCAGGTGCTGTGAGAGCTCTCTCAGCCGCACCCACCGCACAGGGTGTCTGTTGTGGAGGGGAGAAGATATAGGAGATTGTAAGCCGCTCTGAGACTCTGTCCTTGAAAGGATAGCTGCTGTGAGAGCCCTCTCAGCCCCACCCACCTCACAGGGTGTTTGTTGTGGGGGGAGAAGGCATAGGAGATTGTAAGAACTGTCCTTGAAAGGGCAGGTGCTATGAGAGCCCTCTCAGCCCCACCTACCTCATAGGGTGTCTGTTGTGGGGGGAGAAGGCATAGGAGATTGTAAGAACTGTCCTTGAAAGGGCAGGTGCTATGAGAGCTCTCTCAGCCGCACCCACCGCACAGGGTGTCTGTTGTGGGGGAAGAAGGCATAGAAGATTTTAAGCCGCTCTGATTCCCTCTGATTCAGAGAGAAGAGTGGGGTATAAATCTGGTCTTCTTCTTCTTCTTCTGCCTTGAAAGGGAAGCTGCTGTAAAAGCTCTCTCAGCCCCACCTACCTCACAGGGTAGCTGCTGTGTGTGTGTGGGGGGGAGGGGGCAGGTAGAGGAGATCGTGACCGCTCTGAGACTCTGAGATTCAGAGTAGAGGGTGGGCTATAAATCCAATACCTTCTTCTTCTTGAATCTCTCTTCCCCTCTTGGGAAGAGTTCATCTTGGGAGTGTATGAAGAACAGTTCCATAACAATGTCAAATGTTTTAGCTGTATTTGTGGCCGGGGAGAGCTCCAGCCAGAAAGGCAGTGAAGGGAGTGTTAGCATTCAGGGCACACAGCGTCCCCTCCTCAAGGTGGGACCGAGGACGGCTTCTCAGAGCTTTCCACACAGACGTAATGCCATCAGCAGTAGCTCTCTGTGACCTACAGCAAATCAAACTCCAGCAGTCTGTTCCATACCAGGTGTTGTGCTCGCTGGACACTTTTTTCGGTACCTGGAGATGAGCAGAGAGAGAGAGAGAGAGAGTCAGATGTGAAATGGGCTCAACACGGTTGCTCTCAGTTTGGTGTAGTGGTTAAGTGTGTGGACTCTTATCTGGGAGAACCGGGTTTGATTCCCCACTCCTCCGCTTGCAGCTGCTGGAATGGCCTTGGGTCAGCCATAACTCTTGCAGAGTTGTCCTTGAAAGGGCAGCTGCTGTGAGAGCTCTCTCAGCCCCACGTACCTTTTGAGAGCCAGTTTGGTGTAGTGGTTAAGTGTGCGGACTCTTGTCTGGGAGAACCGGGTTTGATTCCCCACTCCTCCCCTTGCAGCTGCTGGAATGGCCTTGGGTCAGCCATAGCTCTCATAGGAGTTGTCCTTGAAAGGGCAGCTGCTGTGAGAGCTCTCTCAGCCCCATGTACCTTTTGAGAGCTAGTTTGGTGTAGTGGTTAAGTGTGCGGACTCTTATCTGGGAGAACCAGGTTTGATTCCCCACTCCTCCCCTTGCAGCTGCTGAATGGCCTTGGGTCAGCCATAACTCTTGCAGAGTTGTCCTTGAAAGGGCAGCTGCTGTGAGAGCTCTCTCAGCCCCACGTACCTTTTGAGAGCCAGTTTGGTGTAGTGGTTAAGTGTGCGGACTCTTATCTGGGAGAACCGGGTTTGATTCCCCACTCCTCCCCTTGCAGCTGCTGGAATGGCCTTGGGTGAGCCATAGCTCTCGTAGGAGTTGTCCTTGAAAGGACAGCTGCTGTGAGAGCTCTCTCAGCCCCACATACCTTTTGAGAGCCAGTGTGGTGTAGTGGTTAAGTGTGCGGACTCGTATCTGGGAGAACCGGGTTTGATTCCCCACTCCTCCCCTTGCAGCTGCTGGAATGGCCTTGGGTGAGCCATAGCTCTCGTAGGAGTTGTCCTTGAAAGGACAGCTGCTGTGAGAGCTCTCTCAGCCCCACGTACCTTTTGAGAGCCAGTGTGGTGTAGTGGTTAAGTGTGCGGACGCTTATCTGGGAGAACCGGGTTTGATTCCCCACTCCTCCCCTTGGACAGCTGATGTGAGAGCTCTCTCAGCCCCACGTACCTTTTGAGATCCAGTTTGGTGTAGTGGTTAAGTATGCGGACTCTTATCTGGGAGAACCGGGTTTGATTCCCCACTCCTCCCCTTGCAGCTGCTGGAATGGCCTTGGGTCAGCCATAACTCTTGCAGAGTTGTCCTTGAAAGGGCAGCTGCTGTGAGAGCTCTCTCAGCCCCACGTACCTTTTGAGAGCCAGTTTGGTGTAGTGGTTAAGTGTGCGGACTCTTATCTGGGAGAACTGGGTTTGATTCCCCACTCCTCCCCTTGCAGCTGCTGGAATGGCCTTGGGTGAGCCATAGCTCTCGTAGGAGTTGTCCTTGAAAGGACAGCTGCTGTGAGAGCTCTCTCAGCCCCACGTACCTTTTGAGAGCCAGTTTGGTGTAGTGGTTAAGTGTGCGGACTCTTGTCTGGGAGAACCGGGTTTGATTCCCCACTCCTCCCCTTGCAGCTGCTGGAATGGCCTTGGGTCAGCCATAGCTCTCGTAGGAGTTGTCCTTGAAAGGGCAGCTGCTGTGAGAGCTCTCTCAGCCCCACGTACCTTTTGAGAGCCAGTTTGGTGTAGTGGTTAAGTGTGCGGACTCTTGTCTGGGAGAACCGGGTTTGATTCCCCACTCCTCCCCTTGCAGCTGCTGGAATGGCCTTGGGTCAGCCATAGCTCTCGTAGGAGTTGTCCTTGAAAGGGCAGCTGCTGTGAGAGCTCTCTCAGCCCCATGTACCTTTTGAGAGCTAGTTTGGTGTAGTGGTTAAGTGTGCGGACTCTTATCTGGGAGAACCGGGTAGGATTCCCCACTCCTCTGCTTGCAGCTGCTGGAATGGCCTTGGGTTAGCCATAGCTATGACAGAGGTTGTCCTTGAAAGGGCAGCTTCTGTCAGAGCTCTCTCAGCCCCTCCCACCGCACAGGGTGTCTGTTGTGGGGGAAGAAGATAAATGAGATTGTGAGCTGCTCTGAGACTCTGAAATTCGGAGTGGAGGGCAGGATATAAATCCAGTATCATCATCATCTCTTCCAGGTGAGGACTTGAAGGGCATTCTGGGGTGGGTGGGCAGATCATGCGACTCCCCAACATGATGGCTTCACCTTAGGGGTTGTCTGCTGGGCACTCCATTATCCTCTATGGGGACCGATTCCCATAGGGTATAATGGAGAATTGATCCGAGGGTATCTAAGGCTTGGGGAGGGGGTTGAAAGAAAGCAACTTTAATTTAAATGCATTCTCAAGCCAAGTGATTTAAAGAGACAAATGCCTTCTCTAAGCCAGCTGATGGGGTAGTTGGGGCTTCAAGAGCCACACAGAATGTGTGATAGAGCCACAGTTTGGCCACCCTTGTTCTTGACAAAATGGCTGCTTAGAATCCTAGAGTTGGAAGGGACCTCCAGGGTCATCTAGTCCAACCCCCTGCACAAAGCAGGAAACTCACAAACACCTCCCCCTAAGTTTGCAGGATCCTCATTGCTGCCAGATGGCCATCTAGCCTCTGTTGAAAAACCTCCAAGGAAGGAGAGCCCACCACCTCCCGAGCAGAAAGCCTGTTCCACTGAGGAATCCCTCTAACGGTCAGGAAGTTCTTCCTAATGTTGAGCCGGAAACTCTTCTGCTTTGGAGGTTAGATTCTGTGGCATTATCCCCCTCTGAAGTCTCTCCCTTCCTCTCCCAGAGAGCCAGTTTGGTTTAGTGGTGAAGTGTGCAGACTCTTATCTGGGAGAACGGGGTTTGATCCCCCACTCCTCCACTTGCACCTGTTGGAATGGCCTTGGGTCAGCCCTAGCTCTGGCAGAGGTTGTCCTTGAAAGGGCAGCTGCTGTGAGAGCCCTCTCAGCCCCACCCACTTCACAGGGTGTCTGGTGTGGAGGAGGAAGGGAAAAGAGATTGTGAGCCACTCTAAGACTCTTTGGAGTGGAGGGCGGGATATAAATCCAATATCATCATCTACCTCACAGGGTGTCTGTTGTGGGAGAGGAAGGGAAAGGAGATTGTGAGCCGCTCTGAGTCTCTGATTCAGAGAGAAGGGCGGGGTATAAATCTCTAATTCTTCTTCCCCAAACCTTGCAATTCTTTTTCTTCTTCCCCAAACCCTGCCGTCTCCAGGATCCACCGTCAAAATCTCCAGGAATTTCTGAAGTCAGAGTTGGCCGTAGAAGGGAGAGCCTGGCACCAGGGAGGGGAGCTGGGAGTGAAAATGAACGGGATTGCTTGGCTCTCTATTTATTAGATTATCACAACTGGCTCCCAGAGCAGCTCAGAGGAATCAAAATCCAATATAAAATATCAATTAAAGTTCAGAACAAGATGCGTCTCAGGGAGGCAAGCCCCAGCGGGGGTTGGATCTGGGCACAACGGAGGGGCGCCTGCCTGTTTTCAGCACCCCTCCTCCCACGGCCCCACAGGGGGGGTCGGCCAAGAAGTCTAGGCGGCTGAGGTTCAGCCCGTGCAGATAAATTTATCGTCTGTCCGCGTTGCACCAAAAAAGGTTTCTTTTTTTCCTAAGGAAAGTATTTGCTTCGTGGAAAGTATTCCTCGGTTCTTCCAAGAACCTCTCCAAGAGCCCTCTTCTAACTGGAATCCAGCCGGAAAAGGTGACTGAACTTGTGGAAACGTTGGCTTGGGATGGAAAAGAGTCCAAAGGATGCCAACCTCCAGGTGGGACCTGGGGATCTCCTGGAATTACAGCTCATCTCCAGAGGATAGAGCTCAGTTCCCCTGGAGAAAATCAATGTTCTGGAAGGAGGACTCTGGAGCACTGCCCCGCTGATGTTCCTGGCCTTCTCAGGCTCCATTCCCAAATCTCCAGGAATCTCCCAGCCTGGGACTGGCAACCCTACCTCCATCTCCCACTGGTTGCGGGGGGGACCTGTCAATATTAGGGAGGATAGCTGGCATTGCCAATCCCCAGGTGGGCAGGGGAATATAAGCAAAAGTTCCCATGAGAGCCAGCCTCCAAACCAATAAACAATATATCAAACCTTCGTTACAAAAATATCATATAAGGCCTAAGAGAAGCCCTGTTGGATGAGGCCAGTGGCCCATCCAGTCCAACACTCTGTGTCTCAGAAGAACATAAGAGAAGCCCTGTTGGATCAGGCCAGTGGCCCCTCCAGTCCAACACTCTGTGTCACATAAGAACAGAAGAGACGCCATGTTTGATCAGGCCAGTGGCCCCTCCAGTCCAACACTCTGTGTCACATAAGAACATAAGAGAAGCCCTGTTGGATCAGGCCAGTGGCCCCTCCAGTCCAACACTCTGTATCACATAAGAACAGAAGAGAAGCCCTGTTGGATCAGGCCAGTGGCCCCTCCAGTCCAACACTCTGTGTCACATAAGAACATAAGAGAAGCCATGTTGGATCAGGCCACTGGCCCCTCCAGTCCAACACTCTGTGTCACATAAGAACAGAAGAGACGCCATGTTTGATCAGGCCAGTGGCCCCTCCAGTCCAACACTCTGTGTCACATAAGAACATAAGAGAAGCCCTGTTGGATCAGGCCAGTGGCCCCTCCAGTCCAACACTCTGTATCACATAAGAACAGAAGAGAAGCCCTGTTGGATCAGGCCACTGGCCCCTCCAGTCCAACACTCTGTGTCACATAAGAACATAAGAGAAGCCATGTTGGATCAGGCCACTGGCCCCTCCAGTCCAACACTCTGTGTCACATAAGAACAGAAGAGACGCCATGTTTGATCAGGCCAGTGGCCCCTCCAGTCCAACACTCTGTGTCACATAAGAACATAAGAGAAGCCCTGTTGGATCAGGCCAGTGGCCCCTCCAGTCCAACACTCTGTGTCACATAAGAACAGAAGAGAAGCCCTGTTGGATCAGGCCAGTGGCTCCTCCAGTCCAACACTCTGTGTCACATAAGAACATAAGAGAAGCCATGTTGGATCAGGCCAGTGGCCCCTCCAGTCCAACACTCTGTGTCACATAAGACCATAAGAGAAGCCATGTTGGGTCAGGCCAATGGCCCCTCCAGTCCAACACTCTGTGTCACCTAAGAACATAAGAGAAGCCCTGTTGGATCAGGCCAATGGCCCATCCAGTCCAACACTCTGTGTCACATAAGAACATAAGAGAAGCCATGTTGGATCAGGCCAGTGGCCCCTCCAGTCCAACACTCTGTGTCACATAAGAACAGAAGAGAAGCCCTGTTGGATCAGGCCAGTGGCCCCTCCAGTCCAACACTCTGTGTCACATAAGAACATAAGAGAAGCCCTGTTGGATCAGGCCAGTGGCCCCTCCAGTCCAACACTCTGTGTCACATAAGAGAAGCCCTGTTGGATCAGGCCAGTGGCCCCTCCAGTGCAACACTCTGTGTCACATAAGAACAGAAGAGACGCCATGTTTGATCAGGCCAGTGGCCCCTCCAGTGCAACACTCTGTGTCACATAAGAACATAAGAGAAGCCCTGTTGGATCAGGCCAGTGGCCCCTCCAGTCCAACACTCTGTGTCACATAAGAACAGAAGAGAAGCCCTGTTGGATCAGGCCAGTGGCCCCTCCAGTCCAACACTCTGTGTCACATAAGAGAAGCCCTGTTGGATCAGGCCAGTGGCCCCTCCAGTCCAACACTCTGTGTCACATAAGAACAGAAGAGAAGCCCTGTTGGATCAGGCCAATGGCCCCTCCAGTTCAACACTCTGTGCCACATAAGAATATAAGAGAAGCCCTGTTGGATCAGGCCAGAGGCCCATCCAGTCCAACACTCTGTGTCACATAAGATTAAGAACAGAAGAGAAGCCCTGTTGGATCAGGACAATGGCCCATCCAGTCCAACACTCTTTGTCACGCAAGAACATAAGAGAAGCCATGTTGCATCAGGCCAATGGCCCCTCCAGTCCAACACTCTGTGTCACAAAAGAACAGAAGAGAAGCCCTGTTGGATCAGGCCAATGGCCCCTCCAGTCCAACAGTCTGTGTCACACAGTGGCCAAAATACACACACGCACACACACACACACACTGTGGCTAATAGCCACTGATGGACCTCTGCGCCATATTTTTATCCAATCCCCTCTTGAAGCTGGCTATGCTTGCAGCCGCCACCACCTCCTGTGGCAGTGAATTCTACATGTTAATCACCCTTTGGGTGAAGAAGTACTTCCTTCTATCCGTCTTAACCTGACTGCTCAGCAATTTCATTGAATGCCCACGATTTCTTGTATTGTGGGAAAGGGAGAAAAGGACTTCTTTCTCTACTTTCTCCATCCCATGCATAATCTTGTCAACCTCTATCATGTCACCCCGCAGTCGACGTTTCTCCAAGCTAAAGAGCTCCAAGCATTTTAACCTTTCTTCATGGGGAAAGTGTTCCAAACCTTTAATCATTCCAGTTGCCTTTTCTGCACTTTTCCCAATGCTAGAATACTGTTTTTGAGGTACGATGACCAGAATTGTACCCAGTACTCCAAATGAGACCGCACCATTGATTTATACAGGGGCATGATGATAGTGGCTGATATGTTTTCAATATATTGAAGTTCCAAAGAGTGAAATTGCTCAGTCTTGTATGCAATCCAAGGAACAAATGCCCCAGAACGCCACTCTCGCTTTGTTCCATAAATCGATGTCTGTACTTCTTTGGGAAGGTTCCGATGAAAGTAACAGTTGTTCAATTAGTCCAGTTCTTAAATATATGCAGGCAGCAATCCATAAGGTAACAGGTTGGTACTAGTGCCCCGGTTTCGCGTTAGCATCTTCCAGCATCTCATAACAAATGAACGCCACCACTTTTCATCAAGGTTTCACTACATTTGAACATATGAAGCTGCCTTCTACTGAATCAGACCCTCGGTCCATCAAAGTCAGTATTGTCTTCTCAGACTGGCAGCGGCTCTCCAGGCTCTCAAGCGGAGGTTTTTCACACCTATTTGCCTGGACCCATTTTTGGAGATGCCGGGGATTGAACCTGGGACCTTCTGCTTCCCAAGCAGATGCTCTACCACTGAGCCTTCGTCCCTCCCCTAACTGGCAGCGGCTCTACAGGGTCTCAGGCTGAGGTGTTTCACGCCTACTTGCCTGGACCCTTTTTAGTTGGAGATGCTGGGGATTGAACCTGGGACCTTCTGCTTTCCAAGCAGATGCTCTACCACTGAGCCATTGTCCCTCCCCTAAATTTGGTGAACGCCACCACTTTTCATCAAGGTTTCACTACATTTGGTGGGGGATTCACACTCCTCAGGTGGGGGCAGGGGATTCCCCGGTTTGGAGGCCCTCCCCCCGCTTCAGGGTCATCAGCAAATGGGGGGAGGGGAGGGAAATGTCTGCTGGGAACTCTGTTATTCCCTATGAAGACTGATTCCCATAGGGTATAATGGAAAATTTATCCACAGGTATATGGAGATCGGGAGGGGCTGTTTCCTGAGGTAGAGGCCCCACATTCGCAGCATGGCATCCAGTGCCTCTCCTCAAAACGCCCCCCACGTTTCAAAAAGTTTGGACCAGGGGGTCCAGTTCTATGAGCCCCCAAAGAAGGTGCCCCTATCTATTATTTCCAATGAATGGAAGGCATTTAAAAGGCGTGCAGTCCCTTTAAATGGGATGGCCAGAACTCCCTTTGGAGCTCAATTATACTTGCCACATCCTTGCTCCTGGCTCCACCCCCAATGTCTCCGGTCTCCACCCTCAAAGTCTCCGGGCTCCACCCCCAAAGTCCCCAGGTATTTCTTGAATTGGACTTGGCAAGCCTAAGGACAGCCTTTGGTTAAGTTGCCAACTCCGGGTTGGGGAGTACTTGAAGATTTGGGGGAGGGTCCTTGAGAGGAGATGTGGCCGCATGGCGCAGAATGGTAAAGCAGCAGTACTGCAGTACTGTGGTCTGAACTCTTTGCTCATGACCTGAGTTCGATTCCGGCGGAAGATGGGTTCAGGTAGCCGGCTCGAGGTTGACTCAGCCTTCCATCTTTCTGAGGTCAGTAAAATGAGTCCCCAGCTTGCTGGGGGGGGGGGAGTGTAGATGAATGGGGAAGGCAAGGGCAAACCACCCCGTAAAAAGTCTGCCGTGAAAACGTTGTTTAAGCAACGTCACCCCAGAGTCGGCAACGACTAGTGCTTGCACAGGGGACCTTTCCTTTTCTCCTAGAGAGGAGAGTACCTCACTCAGTAGGGTAAAATGAAGAAGAAGATGATGATGATATTGGATTTATATCCTGCCCTATGTTCTGAATTTCAGAGTCAGAGCGGTTTACAATCTCCTCTACCTTCCTCCTCACAACAGACACCCTGTGAGGTGGGTGGGGCTGAGAGAGCTCTGACAGAAGCTGCCCTTTCAAGGACAACCTCTGCGACAGCTATGGCTGACTCAAGACCATTCTAGCTGCTGCAAGTTGAAGAGTGGGGAATCAAATCTGGTTCTCCCAGGAAAGAGTCTACGCACTTAACCACTTCACCAAATTGGCTGTCTGGGGGAGGAAGGTAAAAGGAGATTGTAAGCTGCTCTGAGACTCAGATTCAGAGTGCAGGGCGGGATATAAATCCAACTTCTTCTTCTTCTTCTTCTTCTTCTTCTTCTTCTTCTTCCCAGTGCCCTAGGCCACGAGTAACCAACAGCAGCTCTCCAGAGGTTTTTTGCTAATAATAATAACAACAACAACAACAACAATAATTTTAATTTATATCCCACCCTCTCCGCCGAAGCAGGCTTAGGGCCGCTGATGGAAGTCCCAGTATGGCCAATGGCTGGGACTGATGGAAGTTGTAGGCAAAAAACATCTGGAGAGCTACCGTTGGTCACCCCTGCACTAGGCAAAAGCCCAGGTTGCGCAGAAGAAGAAGATGAAGATATATCCGCACTATACTCTGAATCTCAGAGTCTCAGAGCAGTCACAATCTCCTTTCCCTCCTCCCCCCACAACAGACACCCTGTGAGGTGGGTGGGGCTGGAGAGAGCTCTCACAGCAGCTGCCCTTTCAAGGACAACCTCTGCCAGAGCTATGGCTGACCCAAGGCCATTCCAGCAGCTGCAAGTGGAGGAGTGGGGAATCAGACCTGGTTCTCCCAGATAAGAGAGCTCTGGCTGACCCAAGGCCATTTCAGCAGGTGCAAGTGGAGAAGGGGGGAATCAGACCTGGTTCTCCCAGATAAGAGAGCTCTAGCTGACCCAAGGCCATTTCAGCAGGTGCAAGTGGAGGAGTGGGGAATCAGACCTGGTTCTCCCAGATAAGAGAGCTGTGGCTGACCCAAGGCTATCTCAGCAGCTGCAAGTGGAGGAGTGGGGAATCAGATCTGGTTCTCCCAGATAAGAGAGCTGTGGCTGACCCAAGACCATTCCAGCAGCTGCAAGTGGAGGAGTGGGGAATCAAACCCCGTTCTCCCAGATAAGAGTCTGCACACTTCACCACTACCCCAAACTGGCATAGAGTCCCAAAACTGCCATTTTCTCCAGAGGAAGTGACCTCTGTCATCTGGAGATCATTTGTAATTCTGGGTGGTCTCCAGGTCCCACCCGGAGTTTGGGAACCCTTAGTTCGCCCCCCTTCCCGTTCTTGCTGCTTCCCTCCCACCAAACTCACGGCTAGGCGAAGCTTTCTGTGGCTGAAGGAAGGGAGGGGGGCGGGCGAGGGAGGGAGAAGAATTTCTTTTTGAAAGTTTAATTTCAAACTGATTTGCATTTTAATAAGCATCTCTCCCCCTCCCTCTTTCTCCCCCAGCGCTCCTGGGAGGCCCCGGCTCGGAAAATGAAAACAGCCAGCCTCCGATGCGAATTGATCAAGAGAAATTATAGCTATTGGGCTTTAATAACTGAGCAAGGGAGGTTATGTGGTATGTGGGGAGGGGAGAAGAGAGGAGCAAAAACGAGCAACAACGCAGAAGGAGCAGGTTCAGGAGGGGAAGAACTGGGGTGAAAAGGCACCGAAGAAGGCTTGCTGCTCCCCAGCTTCTGAAGAAGCTCCTTGGATCGGGGCCCGGCAATCACCCCAAAGTGGAGTAGAAGTGGACTCCTCAGTCACGCGCGCAGGGCTTTCTCGGTAGAAAAAGCCCAGCAGGAACTCATTTGCATATGAGGCCACTCCCCATGACATCACCATTGTTTCACACAGAGTTTTCTTTGTAGAAAAAGCCCAGTGGAAATCTGTTTGCATATTAGGCCACACCCCCTGACACCACCATTGTTTCACACTGGGCTCTTTTTGTAGAAAAAGCCCAGCAGGAACTCATTTGCATATTGGGCCACACCCCATGGCATAATTGTTTAGCGCAGGGCTTTTTTGTAGGAAAAACCCAGCAGGAACTCATTTGTATATTAGGCCACATCCCCTGGCGTCACCATTGTTTCACACCGGGCTTTTTTTGTAGACAAAGCCCAGTGGAAATCTATTTGCACATTAGGCCACACCCAATGGCATCACTGTTGTTTCACACAGGACTTTTTTTGTAGAAAAAGCCCCGCAGGAACTCATTTGCATATTAGGCCACACCCCATGGCATCACCATTGTTTCACACAGGGCTCTTTTTTTGTAGAAAAAGCCCAGCAGGAGCTCATTAGCATATTAGGCCACACCACCATTGTGTCACACCGGGCTTTTTGCATAGCAAAGGCCCAGCAGGAACTTATTTGCATATCAAGCCACACCCCCTGCTGCCAAGACAGCCGAAACTGTATTCCTGGGCGTTCCTGCTAAAAAATATAAGCCCTGGTTGCGTGAGAACTACCAAAGGAGAGCTCTTCCTTTGCTTCGGTGTGTCCTGCTTTCCTGTGGGCCGATTAGGGTTGCCAAACTCCAGGTGGGGACTGGGGCTGTCCTGGAATTACAACTCATCTTCATATGGATGCCAGCCTCCAGGTGGGACCTGGGGATCCCCGGAAATTGCAGCTCATCTTCAGACAACAGAGATCAGTTCCTCTGGAGAAAATGGAGGCTTGGAGGGGGGAATCTCTGGCATTTGCACTCCAATGAGTCCCATGTCCTCCCCAGGCTCCGCCCCCAAATCTCCAGGAGTTTCCCAACCTGCATCTGGCAACCCTACTTTTCCATCTCCTGCTGGTTTTCAAGGGGACTTGGCAACCCTAGATCTTCAGTCTACAAAGCTCCGCCCCGCTGGAGAAAATGGCGGCTTTGGAGGGTGGACTTGGTGGTGTATACCCTGCTGGGACCTGCCTTCCTCAAAGCTCCACCCACAAATGTCCAAGAATTTCCTAGCCTGAAGTTGGCAACCTGAGCACCTGCCCAGGCATCTCTAAGCTTTGAAAACGGTATCCAATCAGCAAAAGGAAGACCTCCTGCCCCCCCAGAGCCAGTTTGTGTAATGGTTAAGTGTGCGGACTCTTATCTGGGAGAACCGGGTTTGATTCCCCACTCCTCCACTTGCACCTGCTGGAATGGCCTTGGGTCAGCCAGAGCTCTCCTATCTGAGAGATCCGGGTTTGATTCCCCACTCCTCCACTTGCACCTGCTGGAATGGCCTTGGGTCAGCCAGAGCTCTCCTATCTGAGAGATCCGGGTTTGATTCCCCACTCCTCCACTTGCACCTGCTGGAATGGCCTTGGGTCAGCCAGAGCTCTCCTATCTGAGAGATCCGGGTTTGATTCCCCACTCCTCCCCTTGCAGCTGCTAGCATGGCCTTGGGTCAGCCAGAGCTCTGGCAAAGGTTGTCCTTGAAAGGGCAGCTGCTGTGAGAGCCCTCTCCAGCCCCACCCACCTCACAGGGTGTCTGTTGTGGGGGAGGAAGGGGAGGTGATTGTGAACCGCTCTGAGACTCTTTGGAGTGGAGGGCGGGATATAAATCCAATATCTTCATCTACCTCACAGGGTGTCTGTTGTGGGGGAGGAAGGGAAAGGAGATTGTGAGCCGCTCTGAGACTCTTAGGAGTGGAGGGCGGGATAGAAATCCAATATCTTCATCTTCTTCTTCTTCTTATACTTTTCTGCTCTTTCCAAACTGAAACATCTGCACCTCCATAGAAATATCTACAAGTAAAACCTCAGTTTGGAGACTCCTCTTCTTAGAGCCAGTTTGGTGTAGTGGTGAAGTGCGCAGACTCTTATCTGGGAGAACTGGCTTTGATTCTCCATTCCTTCACTTGCAGCTGCTAGAATGGTCTTGGGTCAGCTATAGCTCTCACAGGAGTTGTCCTTGAAAGAACAGCTTCTGGGAGAGCTCTCTCAGGTCCACCCACCTCATAGAGTGTCTGTTGCGGAGTGGGGGGGGGGGAAGCGAATGGAGATTGTAAGTCACTCTGAGACTCTGAGGGTGCGGTCACACTTACATTAAATCCATCTTTAACGCGTCTTTAACGCGTCTCTCTTATAATCCGTTGCATCAATTCCCCGATCAGACAGCGTTGGGGTTCCCATGCTATCCCATGTTGATCCCGTCGCTGGTCGATCACAGCACTCTATCGGACCTCTTTTCAATAGGCGGCAATCCACATTAGCGCAGGCGCAGTGATGCGCGCTATCGCTGTTTGATTTCGGTTGATTCACCATTGCAGCACATGCGCGTTTGCACTGGCGCGGTTCCGTGCAATTCAAACCTCTTTTGCGCCACGGCTCGGGTAGATTCAGAGTATAGGGTGGGGTATAAATTCAATATCTTCTTCTCCTCCTCCTCCTTTCTGGCAAACTGCAAAAGACCAATTACGATAGAGTTTATAATTTCAAGATATTCCCTTCTACTTATTAGCCTAGCTAATATGATGTTACCTAAGGTGTTCCCTTAGGTCACATGTTCAGATAAGCAGTTCAACAAGTTCAGCCAATCAATCAATCGTTTTATCAGGATCCAAGATCAGAAGTCAAGATTATCACAAAACATATACAGTTCAGCTCGTTCGGAGTGCTTGCCTAAACTCGTTTGAGCTGCTTGTTAGATTAAAAACTGCGCAGACTACTCATTCTTCTGGTGTCTTATTTTGGAACCCACAAACATTACGGCGTTCAACTCCCTCCCCCCTAAAGTTCTACTTCCTCAAGGGGAATTGATCTCTGTAGTCTGAAGATATCTGTAGAAGAAGATATTGGATTTATATCCCGCCCTGTACTCTGAACCTCAGAGTGGTCACAATCTCCTTTATCTTGAGGTGGGTGGGGCTGAGAGAGCTCTCCCAGAAGCTGCCCTTTCAAGGACAACTCTGCAAGAGCTACGGCTGACCCAAGGCCATTCCAGCAGCTGCAAGTGGAGGAGTGGGGAATCAAACCCGGATCTCCCAGATAAGAGTTGACACACTTAACCACTACACCAAACTGGCTCTCAAGGATTCCAGGCCCCACCTGGAGATTTGGCAAACCTACGGGATAACACGGTAAGGTTGATAGCCCATAGAAAACCGTGTGTAATGCAATTTAAACACACAAGCACTGATGTGATTCACAATTAACACTTCATTTTACATATAAATTGAATCTAACAGAGATTTCAACTGATTCCGCCAAATGCAAATACAATGTGCAACAACTGAACTAAATACTATTATTCACAAATTGCATTGCAACACCAATCACTCCCAAATGTAACGATAAGAGTCCACAAAGTTAGCTCTGTCAGTAATGAAAAAGCGCTGGTCAATTTCTTCCACAGAGAATGTGTATTTCCACAGAGGTAGTTGTGGGGTGACATGCTTCCGATAAATTTGCACGTTTCGGACGCCCTTCGTCTGACGCGACTAATTTATCCTGCAACCAATGCTCCACGAATGTTGGTGCGTTAGTCTAATCTGTTTCCTCAAGGCATTAGGGGCTGATCTCTGTCACCTGGAGATCAACTAATGCTGGGAAATCTCCAGCCCCCCCCCCCCTTGAGGTTGGCAACTCTAAACTCAGCCGGTCGCTTCACCCTGTCACATCACCTGGACAGAGTTGGGCTGGGGGAGCGGGTTTTTGGGTTTCCTATCCCCTGATTATTCCTCTCCCCGTTTAGCAAGAAGCAGGCCTCAGATTCAGCAGGAGCTCACAGGAGTGCAGCTCCTGAACCTTTCTGAGGGTTCCCCCTCCTCCCTTGTCCATGGAAAAGGAGGTGCAGCTGCATAACAATCCCTGGATTAGGAGAGCAGGCAGCCAGCCAGCCACCGGGGACTTTGCCACGCCCCCAGCAGTCCTCATGAACCCCCAGAGAAGCCCACACCACCCTTTCTCCACTTCTGATGTGATTTGGGGCAGTGGGTGGCTTGCTGGCCTTTTGACTGTGGGGTGGGGGCAGCCAAGGAGAGCCCCAGGCAAGTGAAGCCTGCTTGGTAGAGTTGCCAAGTCCCCAGCTTCCCAGAGTGGGGGACTTTGGCGCGCACGCAGTGCGATGACATCACCCAGAAGTGACGTCATCAAAATAGCGCCCCCCCGAGCGGGGCTGTTCTAGGTGTTTCCGGGAAAACTCTGGTTTTTCTGGACACTCTAGCCATTTGGAAGGTAAAAACTCTATGGTACCCATTAGAGCTTTTACCTCCTAAATGGCTAGAGCGTCCGGGAAAACCATAGAGTTTTTCTGGAAACTCCTAGAACGGCCCCTCACGGGGCACCATCATTTTGATGATATCGCTTCTGGGTGATGTCATCATGCCAGCGATGTAGGGGGAGGTTTCCCCCACCGGCCAAAGAGAGAGCCAGTTTGGTGTAGTGGTTAAGTGTGTGGACTCTGGGAGAACCGGGTTTGATTCCCCACTCCTCCACTTGCACCTGCTAGCATGGCCTTGGGTCAGCTATAGCTCTGGCAGAGGTTGTCACTGAAAGGGCAGCTGTGTGAGAGCCCTCTCTATCCCCACCCACCTCACAGGGTGTCTGTTGTGGGGAAGGAAGGGAAAGGAGATTGTGAGTGGCTCTGAGACTGTCCTTGAAAGGGCAGCTGCTGTGAGAGCCCTCTCAGCCCCACCCACCTCACAGGGTGTCTGTTGTGGGGGAGGAAGGGAAAGGAGATTGTGAGCCGCTCTGAAACTCTTTGGAGTGGAGGGCGGGATATAAATCCAAAATCTTCTTCATCTTCTTCCTCTTCCCCACTCCTCCACTTGCATCTGCTGGAATGGCCTTGGGTTAGCCATAGCTATTGCAGGAGTTGTCCTTGAAAGGGCAGCTGCTGTAAGAGCCCTCTCAGCCCCACCCAGCTCACAGGGTGTCTCTTTGGGGGGGGGGGAGAAGATATAGGAGATTGTAAGCTGCTCTGAGTCTAGGATTCAGAGAGAAGGGCAAAGTATAAATCTGCAATTCTTCTTCTTCTGGGTGGTAACCTCCAGGGCGGGGGATTCCCCGCCTGGACTGGATCTCTAGCCAGCCCAAGCAGACCTCGCTCGCCCGGGGCTCTCCTTTCTTGCATCGAGTTGCTTTTGGACTGGTGGGCAGCGGCGTATGCTAATGAGTTGTGCTAATGGGCTCCGCCGCCTATTTCCCTACAAAACGACCCCTGGTCTTGGGTTTCCTATCCCCTGATTCTTCCTCTCCCCATTTAGCGAGAGGTATTCTCGGGCAGCGTTCCACCTCCCTCCCCACCCCCCACCGCCTCCACGCAAGAGTTCTCTGGGAAGAAAATGGGTCAGCCTTCAGTGGGAAAGCAAGAAAAATCACCCGCCGGGGCCCAAGGCTGCCCGCGGATGGCAAGCCAGGCAGCAACAAAACCTGCATATTGGGCGTCCTTGGAAACCAGCGGGAGGAGACGTTTCCCCCATTCCTTTTGGCCTGCTTTCTTGCACATGCTGTGGCTCTCTGGGACTAATAGGCTCAGCAGGGGGGGATCCCCCCCATGTAAAGGTCCCTCGCTGTACCGATCAGATAGCTCTGCTTTTGCCACAGGGCGGGAAGGACTTAGGGCAGGGGTGTCAAACATGCGGCCAGGGGGCCATGTCCGGCCCCCGGAGGGCTCCGATCAGGCCCCCGAGCAACTGGCTCCTGTCTGCTTCCTTCTCCCTCTCTCTTGCTTCCTTCTGCTTCGCGGCTTGCTCAATTGCAGAGGAGCTACAGAGCCAAGCCTCTGTTTTCTCCATTGGCTGAGGCTCCTCCCTTGGGGAGGGAGAGGGGAGGGATTGCTTGCTTTGCCGGGCTCTCTCAATCACACAGCAGAGCTACTAAGCCAAGCCTCTCTTCCTTCTATTGGCTGAGGCTCCTCCCCCTCCTGGTCCCCTGGGGAGGGAGGGAAAGAGCCGGAGCTTCCTTTGCCCAGTTCCCTGGATCCCCTGGCAGAAATACGAAGAAAGTCCCTTTAAAACCAACAAGTACTAATGTTTCAAGCATGTTTTTTTTTTAAAAAAATAATTAAAAATAAAATATTTAGTTGTGTTTGTCTGTGTCCTTAAAAAAGTTTATATCTCTGCCACCTAAACTTAAATAGGTACACACGTGGCCCGGCCCAACGTGGCCCAGCCTGACCCAACAAGGTTTCATTTATGTCAAATCTAGCCCTCATAACAAATGAGTTTGACACCCCTGACTTAGGGTATCCAAGTCCAATTAAAGAAATATCTGGGGACTTTGAGCCAGTTTGATATAGTAGTTAAGTGTTCAGACTCTTATCTGGGAGAACTGGGTTTGATTTCCACTCCTCCACTTGCAGCTGCTGGAATGGCCTTGGGTCAGCCAGAGCTCTCTTATCTGGGAGAACCGGGTTTGATTCCCCGCTCCTCCACTTGCAGCTGCTGGAATGGCCTGGGGTCAGCCAGAGCTCTCTTATCTGGGAGAACCGGCTTTGATTCCCCACTCCTCCACTTGCACCTGCTGGAATGGCCTTGGGTCAGCCAGAGCTCTCTTATCTGGGAGAACCGGGTTTGATTCCCCCTCCTCCACCTGCACCTGCTGGAATGGCTTTGGGTCAGCCATAGCTCTGGCAGAGGTCCTTGAAAGGGCAGCTGCTGTGAGAGCCCTCTCAGCCCCACCCACCTCACAGGGTGTCTGTTGTGGGGGAGGAAGGGAAAGGAGATTGTAGGCCGCTCTGAGTCTCTGTCCTTGAAAGGGCAGCTGCTGTGAGAGCCCTCTCAGCCCCACCCGCCTCACAGAGTGTCTGTTGTGGGGGAGGAAGGGAAAGGAGATTGTAAGCCACTCTGAGTCTCTGTCTTTGAAAGGGCAGCTGCTGTGAGTGCCCTCTCAGCCCCACCCACCTCACAGGGTGTCTGTTGTCGGGGGGAAGATATAGGATATTGAAAGCTGCTCTGACACTCTGATTTGGAGAGAAGAGCAGGGTATAAATCTGCAGTCTTCTTCTTCTTGGGGGCGGAGCCAGGAGGCTTTCGGGGTGCAGCTAGGAGGCCATGGGGGTGGAGCCAGAAGCAAGAGTGTGACAAGCATAATTGAACTCCAAAGGGGGTTCCTGGCCATCATATTTAAAGGGATTGCACACCTTTTAAATGCCTTCTCTCCTTTGAAAGTAATGAAGGATAGGGGCACCTTCTTTGGGGGCTCATAGAATCGAACCCCCTGGTCCAATCTTTTTGAAACTTGGGGGGTGTTTTTAGGAAAGGCACCAGGCGCTATGCTGCAAACGTGGCATTTCTAACACATAAAACAACCCTCAGAGCCTCAAAAAACTGCGGATCAATTCTGCATTATATCCTATGGGAATCGGTCTCCATAAGGAATAATGGCGTGCCCAGCCCAACGCTCTGTGTCACACAGTGGACAAAACCCAGGGGGCATCAGGAGGTCCACCAGTGGGGCCAGAACTCCAGAAGCCCTTCCACTCTTCCCCCCCCCCCCCAATAAGAACATAAAAGAAGCCCTGTTGGATCAGGCCAATGGCCCTCGAGTCCAACTCTCTGAGTCGCATAAGAACATAAGAGAAGGAATGTTGGATCAGGCCAATGGCCCCTCCAATCCAACACTCTGTGTCACATAAGAGAAGCCCTGTTGGATCAGGCCAATGGCCCCTCCAGTCCAACACTCTGTGTCACATAAGAACATAAGAGAAGCCCTGTTGGATCAGGCCAATGGCCCCTCCAGTCCAACACTCTGTGTCACATAAGAACATAAGAGAAGCCCTGTTGGATCAGGCCAATGGCCCATCCAGTCCAACACTCTGTGTCACATAAGAGAAGCCATGTTGGATCAGGCCAATGGCCCCTCCAATCCAACATTCTGTATCACATAAGAACATAAGAGAAGCCCTGTTGGATCAGGCCAATGGCCCCTCCAGTCCAACACTCTGTGTCACATAGGAACATAAGAGAAGCCATGTTGGATCAGGCCAATGGCCCCTCCAATCCAACGTTCTGTGTCACATAAGAACATAAGAGAAGCCCTGTTGGATCAGGCCAATGGCCCATCCAGTCCAACACTCTGTGTCACATAAGAGAAGCCATGTTGGATGAGGCCAATGGCCCCTCCAATCCAACGTTCTGTGTCCCAAAAGAACATAAGAGAAGCCCTGTTGGATCAGGCCAATGGCCCATCCAGTCCAATACTCTGTATCACATAAGAACATAAGAGAAGCCCTGTTGAATCAGGCCAATGGCCCCTCCAGTCCAACACTCTGTGTCACATAAGAACATAAGAGAAGCCCTGTTGGATCAGGCCAATGGCCCATCCAGTCCAACACTCTGTGTCACATAAGAGAAGCCATGTTGGATCAGGCCAATGGCCCCTCCAGTCCAACACTCTGTGTCACAGAAGAACATAAGAGAAGCCATGTTGGATCAGGCCAATGGCCCCTCCAATCCAACACTCTGTGTCACAGAAGAACATAAGAGAAGCCATGTTGGATCAGGCCAATGGCCCCTCCAATCCAACACTCTGTGTCACAGAAGAACATAAGAAAAGCCATGTTGGATCAGGCCAATGGCCCCTCCAATCCAACACTCTGTGTCACAGAAGAACATAAGAGAAGCCCTGTTGAATCAGGCCAATGGCCCCTCCAGTCCAACACTCTGTGTCACAGAAGAACATAAGAGAAGCCATGTTGGATCAGGCCAATGGCCCCTCCAGTCCAATACTCTGTGTCACAGAAGAACATAAGAGAAGCCATGTTGGATCAGGCCAATGGCCCCTCCAATCCAACACTCTGTGTCACAGAAGAACATAAGAGAAGCCATGTTGGATCAGGCCAATGGCCCCTCCAATCCAACACTCTGTGTCACAGAAGAACATAAGAGAAGCCCTGTTGGATCAGGCCAATGGCCCCTCCAATCCAACACTGTGTCACAGAAGAACATAAGAGAAGCCATGTTGGATCAGGCCAATGGCCCCTCCAGTCCAACACTCTGTGTCACAGAAGAACATAAGAGAAGCCATGTTGGATCAGGCCAATGGCCCCTCCAATCCAACACTCTGTGTCACAGAAGAACATAAGAGAAGCCCTGTTGGATCAGGCCAATGGCCCCTCCAGTCTAACACTCTGTGTCACAGAAGAACATAAAAGAAGCCATGTTGGATCAGGCCAATGGCCCATCCAGTCCAACGCTCTGTGTCACACAGTGGCCAAAACCCAGGGGGCATCAGGAGGTCCACCAGTGGGGCCAGAACTCGAGAAGCCCTCCCAGTGTTACCGCCCCCCCCCCCCCCAAGCACCAAGAATACAGCTCATCCCTGTCCCGGATAGAGAGTTCCATCTCTACCTTGTGGCTAAGAGCCACTGATGGATCTCTGCTCCAGATGTTTATTCAATCCGCTCTTGAAGCTATGCTTGTAGCCACCCCCACTTCCTGTGGCAGGGAATTCCACATGTTAATAGCTCTTGGGGTGAAGAAGGACTTCCTCCGATCTATTTCAAACGTAATGCTCATTAATTCCACGGAGTGCCCACGAGTTCTTGTATTGTGAGGAAGGGAGAAGAGTCATTCTTTATCTATATAAAAAACCCCAACCAATGGGGGTATTAAAAAACTGGACTTTTTTCTGAGCAGGACCTCTAGGGTTGCCAAGTCCAATTCAAGAAATATCTGGGGACTTTGGGGGTGGAGCCAGGAGACATGGGGGGTGGAGTCAGGAGACTTTGGGGGTGGAGTCAGGAGCAAGTTTGCAACAAGCACAATTGAACTCCAAAGGGAGTTCTGGCCAGCACATTTAAAGGGACGGCACACCTTTTCAGTGTCTTCCTTCCATAGGAAATAATGAAGGATAGGGGCACCTTCTTTTGGGGCTCATAGAATTGGACCCCCTGGTCCAATCGTTTCAAAACTTGGAGGATGTTTTGGGGAGAGGCACTAGATGTTGTACTGAAAATTTGGTGCCTCTACCTCAAAAAACAGCCCCCCCAGAGCCCCAGATACCCATGGATCAATTCTCCATTATTTTCTATGGGAATAAATCTCCATAGGGAATAATAGAGTTGCCAGCAGACATTTCCCTCCCCCACCCCCGCTTTCTGATGACCATGAAGCGGGGGGAGGGCCTCCAAACTGGGGGATCCCCTGACCCCACCTGGGGATTGGCAACCCTAAGGAACACAGAGGAACGCAGTTCCGGCTGGCTTCGTGTCAGGGGGTGTGGCGTAATATGGAAATTAGTTCCTGCTGGGCTCTTTTTTTAACCCAAAAAACGCCCTGTGTGAGACAATGGTGATGTGAGGGTGTGTGGCCTAATATGCAAATGAGTTCCTGCTGGGCTTTTCCTGCCAAAAAACGCCCTGTAAAAAGCCAAGTACTTCTCCTCCTCTTTCTCCATCCCATGCACCATTTTGTAAACCTCTCTCATGCCACCCCTCGGTCGTCGTTCCTCCACGCTGAAGAGCCCTCCCCTCTTTCACCTTTCTTCACAGAGAAGCAAGGTATAAATATCTTAATAAAGAATAACGTAAATGCAAAATCGGCAATTAGCTCCACGAGGGAGCGGCGGGCGGGTTCCCGATGCCGCTAATTAGTGCAAACAAAAGATCTTAATCGACAGATCTTAATCAGCCTGCTCTCCTGCGTCAGGCCCAGCAGAGGCCTCGGGCGCCGATGTCTCATGCGTTTGCACGCTGCAGACAATGAAATGCACGTGGAACTCAGCAATAGGATAACCAGGGATGGCTTTGTAGACAAATAGGTGGTGGAGCTCATCCAGGGATTCTTATGCAGTTGCGTCTACTATTCAAAGGACAAGGTGAGGAGGAGGAGGGGGAGCCTTCAGAAAGGTTCAGGAGATGCGCTCCTGTGAGTTCCCACTGAATCATACAATCCTAGAGTCGGAAGGGACCTCCAGGGTCATCTAGTCCAACCCACTGCACAAGGCAGGAAACACACAAATACCTCCCCCTAATTTCGCAAGATCCGCATTGCTGTCAGGTGGCCATCTGTTTAAAAACCTCCAAGGAAGGAGAGCCCACTACCTCCCGAGGAGGAAGCCTTTCAAGGACAACCTCTGCGAGAGCTAAGGCTGACCCAAGGCCATTCCAGCAGGTGCAAGTGAAGGACTGGGGAATCAAACCCAGTTCTCCCAGATAAGAGTCCGCACACTTAACCACTACACCAAACTGGCTCTCCCAATAGCTGCCCTTTCGAGGACATGTCTTGCAAGAGCTATGGCTAACCCAAGGCCATTCCAGCAGCTGCAACTGGAGGTGTAGGGAATCAAACCCGGTTCTCTCAGATAAGAGAGCTATGGCTGACCCAAGGCCATTCCAGCACCTGCAAGTGGAGGAGTGGGGAATCAAACCCGGTTCTCTCAGGTAAGAGTCAGCACACTTAACAACTACACTAAACTGGCTCTCCCAGCAGCTGCCCTTTCAAGGACATCTCTTGCAAGAGCTATGGCTAACCCAAGCCCATTCCAGCAGCTGCAATTGGAGGAGTGGGGAATCAAACCTGGTTCTCCCAGATAAGAGAGCTATGGCTGACCCAAGGCCATTCCAGCAGCTGCAAGGGGAGGAGTGGGGAATCAAACCTGGTTCTCCCAGGTAAGAGTCCGCACACTTAACCACTACACCAAACTGGCTCTCTCAAGAAGTGGAAAGAAGTGGGAAGAAAAAGTGGAAAGAAAGCAACTTTAACTTTAAATGTATTCTCCAAGCTGCCATCTGGCTTCACTTGGAGAAGTGATTTAAAGAGAGATATGCCTTCTCCAAGTCGGCCATGAGCCACACAATATGAGCCACAGTTTGGCCACCTTGGCTTTAGATGAAAACACATTTTTGCACGTAAAGCGTGTGCTTGGATCTCTGGGTGCCCAGATTCTCTGTCGGTTGCCTCAACATGCACGTTTGTGGCAAGTTAATCAACACGCTGTCCTGTAGAATCCAAGGAGGGCCATGAATCCAAGTGTACTGGATTGCCAGGGGGATGGATAGGGAAGTAGGTTTCCAGATCCAGATCAGGAAACTCCTGGAGATTTGCGGGGTGCAGGGACTTCAGTCAGATACAATGCAATAGAGTCCGTCCTCCAAACCATCCATTTTCGCCAGGGGAACTAATATCTGGAAATGAGCTGTAATTCTGGGGAGATCCCCAGGTCCCGCCTGAAGGCTGGCGTCCAATGCATCTCTGTGCACTGGCATCAGGACTTCAAGTCGGGTTGCCAACCTCCAGGTGGAGCCTGGACATCTCCCTGAATTGCAATCGATTTCCAGAGGACAGAGATCAGGTCTCCTGGGGGAAATGGCTGATTTGGAGGGTGGATTCTGTGGGCTTACAGCCTGGTGCTTTCTAATGGGACATGCCAGGGATTGAACCTGGGACCTTCTGCATGCCGAGCAGATGTTCTACCGCTGAGCCATGGCCCCCTCCCCACCTTTGGTGCGTGCGCTGAGTTCAGTTTGTCTACTCCGACTTACAGCAGCTTCTCCAGGGTCTCAGGCTGAGGTCTTTCCCATCACCTCCTGCCTGCTCCTTTTGACTGGAGATGCCGGGGATTGAACCTGGGGACTTCTGCATGCTAAGCAGAGGCTCTGCCACTGAGCTATGGCCCCTCTCCATGGCTCTCCAGGGTCTCAGGCTGAGGTCTTTCCCATCACCCCATCACGAAATCTAATGTTTACAACGCCATATTGTTATGTTAATTTTAATAATTTATAACTGTTTTAACCATGTTTTTATAACGTAAACTGATGTAATGTGTATTTTATGCTGTGAGCCGCCCTGAGCCTGCTTCGGCGGGGAGGGCGGGATAGAAATAAAAATTATTATTATTATTATGGCTCTCCAGGGTCTCAGGCTGAGGTCTTTCCCATCACCTCCTGCCTGGTCCTTTTGACTGGAGATGCCGGGGATAGAACCTGGGACCTTCTGAATGCCGAGCAGATGTTCTGCCACTGAGCTATGGCCCCTCTCCATGGCTCTCCAGGGACTCAGGCTGAGGTCTTTCCCATCACCTCCTGCCTGCTCCTTTTAACTGGAGATGCCGGGGACTGAACCTGAAACCTTTTGCAATTTCCGGCTGTACCGACAGAAGTGTAGTGTCCAGATCACGTGAAGTGGTGGTATCGCTTTACTCTGCTCTGGTAAGACCTCACCTGGAGTCTTGTGTTCAGCTTTGGGCACCACATTTTAAGAAGGATCTAGACAAGCTGGAACGGGTCCAGAGGAGGGCAGCAAAGATGGTGAGGGGTCTGGAGACCAAGTCCTATGAGGAAAGGTTGAAGGAGCTGGGGATGTTTAGCCTGGAGAGGAGGCAGCAGAGAGGTGATATGAACACCATCTTCAAGGACGTGAAGGACTGTCCTATAGAGGATGGGGTGGAATTGTTTTCTGTGGCCCCAGAAGGTTGGACCAGAACCAACGAGTTGAAATTAAATCAGAAGAGTTTCTGGCTCAACATTAGGAAGAACTCCCTGACCGTTAGAGCGGTTCCTCAGTGGAACAGGCTTCCTCCTTGAGAGGTGGTGGGCTCTCCTTCCTTGAGGTTTTTCAACAGAGTCTAGATGGCCATCTGAGAGCAATGAAGATCCTGTGAATTTAGGGGGAGGTGTTTGTGAGTTTCCTACATTGAGCAGGGGGTTGGGCTAGGACCCTGGAGGTCCCTTCCAACTGTGATTCTAGGAGTCTAGAGCTGAGAACCTTCAGCGCTCCATTTCTTTCCCTTCTCTTGAGAGGTCCACTTTTGCCCTGGGCCATAATCCAGGGTACAACAGGCAGCACTGCAGCAGGGAAGGTAGTGATTCCCTCCTTTGCATGCTGGGGAAAGCTGCACCTGTTGAATCCTTGCCTGCCCTGCAGCTGCGAATGATGCAGCAGGAGCAGGGAAGAGAGCCCCCCTCTCTCCCTTCCTGGCTTCTCCCGCTGCTATTTTCTGGCAGAACACCTGGAAGGCTCACCGTGCTTGTTTGCGGCGCCGAGTGAGAATCCCTCCTCAGCACCAGATGTTTTCTGTCGCAAACAGCTCCACAATTAGTGCTCAAAATAACTGCGAATGGCACATTTCAGGTGATCTTGGAATAGATTTTTTTCCTTTTTTTTAATGTTCAGTCTGACAAACAAAAGAGAAGGACACATCTAGGGAGGGGGAGGATTATGAACAGCGTTTCCTCTAAGCTTGGTGTAGTGGGTAAGTATGCAGACTCTTAGCTGGGAGAACCAGGTTTGATTCCCCACTCCTCCACTTGCAGCTGCTGCAATGGCCTTGGGTCAGCCATAGCTCTCTTATCTGGGAGAACCGGGTTTGATTCCCCACTCCTCCACTTGCAGCTGCTGGAATGGCCTTGGGTCAGCCATAGCTCTCTTATCTGGGAGAACCGGGGTTGATTCCCCACTCCTCCACTTGCACCTGCCGGAATGGCCTTGGGTCAGCCATAGCACTCTTATTTGGGAGAACCGGGGTTGATTCCCCACTCCTCCACTTGCAGCTGCTGGAATGGCCTTGGGTCAGCCAGAGCTCTCTTATCTGGGAGAACCGGGGTTGATTCCCCACTCCTCCACTTGCAGCTGCTGGAATGGCCTTGGGTCAGCCATGGCTCTCTTATGTGGGAGAACCGGGGTTGATTCCCCAGTCCTCCACTTGCACCTGCTGGAATGGCCTTGGGTCAGCCGGAGCTCTCTTATCTGGGAGAACCGGGTTTGATTCCCCACTCCCCCACTTGCACCTGCTGGAAGGGCCTTGGGTCAGCCAGAGCTCTCTTCTCTGGGAGAACAGGGTTTGATTCCCCACTCCTCCACTTGCAGCTGCTGGAATGGCCTTGGGTCAGCCAGAGCTCTCTTATCTGGGAGAACAGGGTTTGATTCCCCACTCCTCCACTCACTGCTGCTGGAACGGCCTTGGGTCAGCCACAAGTTCTCTCAATCAACAAACAAAGGAGACCTGGGTTGATTACGTGGCTATAAAATACAAGAAGAGCCCTAGGATAACAAAAGACTAGAATACTTAACAACACTTTAAAACAAGGGTGTCAAACATGCAGTTCGGGGGCTGAATCAGGCCCCCGGAGGTTTCCTATCAGGCCCCCGAGCAACTGGCTGTCATCTGCTTCCTTCTCCCTCTTGCTTGCTTCCTTCTGCATTTCAGCTTGCTTTGCCAGGCTTGCTCAGTTGCACAGGAGCTACTGAAACAAGCCTCTCTTCCTTCTATTGGCTGAGGCTCCTCCCCCTCCTGGTCCCCTGGGGAAGGAAGGAAAGAGCCAGAGGTTCCTTTGCCCAGTTCCCTGGATCCCGTGGGAGAAATACAAAGAAAGCACCAATGAGTCTGTTTTAAGCAAGCATGTTTTATATATATTTTTTAAAAAATGTATTTGTGTTTGTCTGCATTCTTTATAAAACCCTTATACCAAATGGATTTGACACCCTTGCTTTAAAGTTTAAGACATCAGTAACTGAGAACAGCAGCCCCGTGGCACAGAGTGCTAAAGATGCAGAACCCGCTCTGGAACAAACTTTGCACGTGGGAATGTGCTACACGTGGGAACGTAGGCTAGTAAAACTCTAACCAAGCGCTAACTCCTATTTAGCTTCCAAAATCTGATGATAAATCCCACAACCTCTGTATCTTTGCTTAAAAACATAAGAACATAAGAGGAGCCATGTTAGATCAGGCCAATGGCCCATCCAGTCCAACACTCTGTGTCACATAAGAGAAGCCATGTTGGATCAGGCCAGTGGCCCATCCAGTCCAACACTCTGTGTCACATGAGAACATGAGAGAAGCCATGTTGGATCAGGCCAATGGCCCCTCCAGTCCAACACTCTGTGTCTCATAAGAACATAAAAGAAGCCATGTTGGATCAGGCCAGTGGCCCATACAGTCCAACACTCTGTGTCACATAAGAACATAAGAGAAGCCATGTTGGATCAGGCCAGTGTCCCATCCAGTCCAACACTCTGTGTCACATAAGAACATAAGAGGAGCCATGTTAGATCAGGCCAATGGCCCATCCAGTCCAACACTCTGTGTCACATAAGAACATAAGAGAAGCCATGTTGGATCAGGTCAGTGGCCCATCCAGTCCAACACTCTGTTTCACATAAGAACATAAGAGAAGCCCTGTTGGATCAGGCCAATGGCCCCTCCAGTCTAACACTCTGTGTCACATAAGAACATAAGAGAAGCCCTGTTGGATCAGGCCAATGGCCCCTCCAGTCTAACACTCTGTGTCACATAAGAACATAAGAGAAGCCCTGTTGGATCAGGCCAATGGCCCCTCCAGTCCAACACTCTGTGTCACATAAGAACATAAGAGAAGCCATGTTGGATCAGGCCAATGACCCATCCAGTCCAACACTCTGTGTCACATAAGAACATAAGAGAAGCCATGTTGGATCAGGCCAGTGGCCCATCCAGTCCAACACTCTATGTCACACAGTGGCCAAAAAAAATTATATATACACATTGTGGCTAATAGCCACTGATGGACCTCTGCTTCATATTTTTATCTAAACCCCACTTGAAGGTGGCTCTGCTTGTGGCCACCACCACCTCCTGTGGCAGTGAATTCCACATGTTAATCACCCTTTGGGTGAAGAAGGACTTCCTTTCATCCATTTTAAGCTGTTTGCTCAGCAATTTCATCGAATGCCCACGAGTTCTTGTATTGTGAGAAAGGCAGAAAAGGACTTCTTTCTCTACTTTCTCCATCCCGTGCATAATCTTGTAAACCTCTCTCATGTCACCCCGCAGTCGACGTTTCTCCAAGCTAAAGAGCCCCAAGCCTTTTAACCTTTCTTCATAGGGAAAGTGTTTCAGCCCTTTAATCATTCTAGTTGCCCTTTTCTGGACTTTCTCCAATGCTATAATATCCTTTTTGAGGTGCGGCGACCAGAACTGCACACAGTACTCCAAATGAGACCGCATGATGATACAGGGGCATGATGATACTGGCTGATTTGTTTTTCAAGTCCCTTCCTAATAATTCCCAACATATTGTATACTTTGTGTTGCGCGCAATCCTTGTAATATATTTTTGAAAACTGGAAGACGGTGTATGACTTGGTGGCTTTGATCAGTCTACTAATTACACCAAGTGCCCTTCAAGCAGCGCTCTCAAGCTGTCGTGGCTGGCACGAAGCCGGGGGGGGGGGGCTCGTTAACAGCGGGCAAACCGGGATCCAGGGACTCCAGCGGGCCCAGAAGCTGGCTCCGCTTCCCCCAATCCCTCTTGGAAAGCTGTGCCAGGGACGAGCCCTGGCGCACTTTGGGCCCTCGCACACCAGCGCACCTGGCTAATGAGGCGTGTGAGCTGATTATCCGGCTGCATTTCGGCAAGCTGAGGGTGGAACACCCCCCCCCCTTTCTCCAGCAGTCAAAGCAGGAGAGATTAGAGAGAGAAAACAAAGGCGGGAAATGCCCACTGGCACACGAGGTGGTGGCGGCGGGGGGCCGCTTGGCTAAGGCGGCTTCAAAAAGGAATCAGAGAGCTGGAAGAGACCCTTCCCCCAGGGTCTTTGAGTCCAGTTTTCAATTACCTCCTGCACACACATACGTCCCCATTGACCTCTGCTCCATGACCACAAGATAGCAAAAAACCCCCAACAACCCAGGATCTCTAGTAGGGTTGCCAAGTCTAATTCAAGAAATATCTGGGGCCTTTGGGGTGAAGCCAGGAGACTTTGGGGGTGGAGTCAGAGGACATTAGGGGTGGAGCCAAGATCAAGGCTGTGACAAGCATAATTGAACTCCAAAGGGAGTTCTGGCCATCACATTTAAAGGGACCGCACACCTTTTCAATGCCTTCCTTCCATAGGAAATAATGTAGGATAGGGGCACCTTCTTTTGGGGATCATAGAATTGCACCCCCTGGTCCAAACATTTTGAAACTTGGGGGATAATTTGGGGAGAGGCACTAGATGCTATACTGAAAATTTGGTGCCTCTACCCCAATAAACAACCCCCCCAGAGCCCCAGATACCCGCAGATCAATTCTCCATGATTTTCTATGGGAATAAATCTCCACAGGGAATAATAGAGTTCCCAGTAGACATTTCCCTCCCCTCCCCCCGCTTTCTGACGACCCTGAAGTGGGGGGAACGCCACAGTGAACGCCACATGTTAATCACCCTTTGGGTGAAGAAGGACTTCCTTTTATCCGTTTTAACCTGACTGCTCAGCAATTTCATCCAATGCCCTTAAGTGGGGTTTGGCAACCCTAATCTCTAGCCAAACTGGCCTGGAGAAAAATTTCTGACTGACCCCAAAGTGGTGATGGGTATTTCCCTGGGTGTGTAAGAAAGGCCCACGAGAACCAAGCGCTGATAGCACAACCCTTCCTGCCAGTTTGGTGTAGTGGTTAAGTGTCCGGGCTCTTATCTGGGAGAACCGGACGTTCTTCCGAATGTTGAGCCGGAAACTCTTTCAATTTAATTTGAATCCGTTGGCTCTGGTCCTGCCTTTTGGGGTCACAGAAAACAATTCCATACTAGCCTCTATAGGGCAGCCCTTCGAGGAATTGAACATGGTGATCGTATCACTTCTCAGTTGTCTAATCAAAATTAAATCAGAAGAGTTTCCGGCTCAACGTTAGGAAGAACTTCCAGACTGTTAGAGCGGTTCCTCGGTGGAACAGGCTTCCTCCTTGGGAGGTGGTGGGCTCTCCTTCCTGGGAGGTCTTTAAACAGAGGCTAGATGGCCATCGGACAGCAAGGAAGATCCTGTGAATTAGGCAGATTGTGAGAGGGAGGGGAGGAAGGGTTGCATCTGTGCTCAGTTCTCGTGGCCCTTTGGTGTTTGGTAGAGCCAGTTTGGTGTAATGGTTTGGACGACAGCCTCTAATCTGAGAGAACTCCCCCGCATGCACTTGCTGGTGTGACTTTGGGCCAGTCACCAATTCTTTCAGAGCTGTTCTCTCGAGAGTAGTTCTCAGAGAGCTCTCTCAGCCCCACCTACCTCACATGGTATCTGTTGCGAGGAAAAAAGGTGAAAGGAGATTGTTAGCTGCTCTGAGACTCCGAGTGAAGGGCAGGGTATAAATCCTATCTTTCTTTTCTCCTCATCTTCTTCCTTTAGAAGATGAAGAAGATATTGGATTTATATCCCGCCCTCCACTCCGAAGAGTCTCAGAGCGGCTCACAATCTCCTTTCCCTTCCTCCCCCACAACAGACACCCTGTGAGGTGGGTGGGGCTGGAGAGGGCTCTCACAGCAGCTGCCCTTTCAAGGACAACCTCTGCCAGGGCTATGGCTGACCCGAGGCCATTCCAACAGGTGCAAGTGGAGGAGTGGGGAATCAAACCCGGTTCTCCCAGATAAGAGTCCGAACACTTAACCACTACACCAAACTCTTTTATCATCCTCCCCCCACAACAGGACACCCTGTGAGGTAGATGAAGATATTGGATTTATATCCCGCCCTCCACTCCGAAGAGTCTCAGAGCGGCTTACAATCTCCTATATCTTCTCCCCCCCACAACAGACACCCTGTGAGGTGGGTGGGGCTGGAGAGGGCTCTCACAGCAGCTGCCCTTTCAAGGACAACCTCTGCTAGAGCTCTGGCTGACCCAAGGCAATTCCAGCAGGTGCAAGTGGAGGACTGGGGAATCAAACCCGGTTCTCCCAGATAAGAGTCCGCACACTTAACCACTACACCAAACTGGCTCTCTTTACAGAGTTGATTGCCACTTTGGGGTCAGGAAACAATTTTTCTCCAGGCCAGTTTGGCCCAGGGATCCTGAGAGGTTTTTTTATTTGCCATATTCCATGGCAAAGGGTGGAATATAAATTTAACTAAATATATAAATTAAATTAACTCTTATCTGGGAGATCCGGGTTTGATTCCCTGCTCCTCCACTTGCAGCTGCTGGAATGGCCTTGGGTCAGTCATAGCTCTCGCAGAGTTGTCCTTGAAAGGGCAGCTTCTGGGAGAGCTCTCTCAGCCCCACCCACCTCACAGGGTGTCTGTTGTGGGGGAGGAAGGGAAAGGAGATTGTAGGCTACTCTGAGACTCTGTCCTTGAAAGGGCAGCTGCTGTGAGAGCGCTCTCAGCCCCACGCACCTCACAGGGTGTCTGTTGTGGGGGAGGAAGATAAAGGAGATTGTGAGCTGCTCTGAGACTCTGAGATTCAGAGTATAGGGTGGGATACAAATCAAATATCATCATCTTCTTCTTCTTCTTCCTTCACTAAATAAAATAAATAAATGGAGCAGGGGTTATACTGGGGATGTATGTGTGCGTGGGGGGGGAGGTATTTGTGAATTTCCTGCATTGTGCAGGGGGTTGGAATAGATGACCCTGGAGGTCTCTTCCAACTCTATGATTCTATTATTCCTGACTGTTAGAGCGGTTCTTCAGTGGAACAGGCTTCCTCGGGAGGTGGTGGGCTCTCCTTCCTTGAAGGTTTTTCAGCAGAGGCTAGATGGCCATCTGACAGCAATGAAGATCCTGTGTATTTAGGGGGAGGCGTTTGTGAATTTCCTGCATTGTACAGGGGGTTGGACTAGAGGACCCTGGAGGCCCCTTCCTACTTCTAGGATTCTATGACTGTTAAGAGCGGTTCCTCAGTGGAACAGGCTTCCTCCTCGGGAGGTGGTGGGCTCTCCTTTCTTGAAGGTTTTTCCACAGAGGCTAGATGGCTATCTGACAGCGATGAAGACCCTGTGGATTTAGGGGGAGGTGTTTGTGGGTTTCCTGCCTTGTGCAGGGGGTTGGACTAGAGGACCCTGGAGGTCCCTTCCTACTCTAGGATTCTATGACTGTTAAGAGCGGTTCCTCAGTGGAACAGGCTTCCTCCTCGGGAGGTGGTGGGCTCTCCTTCCTTGAAGGTTTTTCCACAGAGGCTAGACGGCCCTCTGACAGTGATTAAGATCCTGTGAATTTAGGGGGAGGTGTTTGTGAGTTTCCTGCCTTGTGCAGGGGGTTGGACTAGGTGACCCTGGAGGTCCCTTCCAACTCCATGCTTTTATGATCCTAAGCGGGGATTCGAACCTGGATCTCCCAGGGTCCTCGTCAATCCCTCTATCCACTGTACAATCCAGTGGCTCTCCTGGCACCTGGATTCCTTGGCTTTCCTGTGCCCAGGAGTTCTTCCCTCCAGAGGTGCCCTGACGATGACCTTCCATCTGCCACCGGGCACGGCTGTCTCCCTCTCAGGGGGCGTCGATCCCCAGGCTTCCTGCCTTCACACAGCTGGCGTGACCTTGAGCGGAGGCAACCTCCGCCATCCGTCACTCTCTCGCGGCACCCAAATCGCGGCATCAGATCTCCCTCCCGGCATCTGCTCCCAGCCGACATGAAAGGTGGCCCTTATCTCCGGCTGCCAGGAGTTCTGAGCGATGCCATCGGGGGCCAGCGAAGCAGGCCGGGAGGGGTCCGGCTGGATTCAAAGGAGGGCGCTGGAGACACCTTGAGAGGGGAGCCTGCGGCCTGGGTGGAGCTGCCGGGCTCTGTCATTCTGCCCACCTTTCGGTTTTCCGAAATGGGATGTCAGACTCGAGCCCCACAATCCCTATTGGAAATTTAGCTGGATTCGAGACCGATAGCACCTTAGAGACTGAGATTTGAAGGGGGGGTGGGAGAAGAAGAAGAAGAAGACGACTGAAGATTGATTATCTTTCTGTCTGTCTATCTATCTATGAACATATGAAGCTGCCTTATACTGAATCAGACACTTGGTCCATCAAAGTCAGTCTTGTCTACATAGACTGGCAGCGGCTCTCCAGGGTCTCAAGCTGAGGTTTTTCATGCCTATTTGCCTGGACCCTTTTTAGTTGGAGATGCCAGGGATTGGACCTGGGACCTTCTGCTTACCAAGCAGGTGCTCTACCACTAAGCCACCATCCCTCCCTAATACTTATGAAGCTGCCTTCTACTGAATCAGACCCCCCCCCCCGGGTCCATCAAAGTCAGTATTGTCTTCTCAGACTGGCAGCGGCTCTCCAGGGTCTCAAGCTGAGGTTTTTCACACCTATTTGCCTGGACCCTTTTTTGGAGATGCCAGGGATTGAACCTGGGACCTTCTGCTTCCCAAGCAGATGCTCTACCACTGAGCCACCGTCCCTCCCCAAATATGTCCGTCTGTCTGTCTGTCTGTCTGTCTGTCTGTCTGTCTGTCTGTCTGTCTGTCTGTCTGTCTATCTATCTATCTATCTATCTATCTATCTATCTATCTATCTATCTATCTATCTATCTATCTATCTATCTATCTATCTATCTATCTGCCAAACCGAAAGTCACCAGGGAAAGGGCCTTCTCGGTTGCGGCCCCCCACTGGCGGAACCAATTGCCAGAGGAGATGCGGGCCTTCCCAAGTTCCGCAAGGCCTGCAAGACTGCTCTCTTTCAGCCAGCGTTTACTTAATGGGGAATCTGCCGCAGAAGGAATACCGTCGCCACGGAAAAACCATTAAGGTGGGTAACATCGAGATTTTAGCACCAAACTAATTTGATGAGTTTAATTCGGTGGTTTTAACGTATGATAATATGCATTTATGATTTGTCATGTTTCGTAAACGCTTTCTTTTAACGGCTGAAATATTGTAGATTAGGTTATGCTGTGCGAGCCGCCTTGAACCTGCTTCGGCGGGGGACGGCGGGATACAAATTAAATATTATTCTTATTATTATTTTATTGGATTTAAATGAGCCCCGTGGCACAGATTGTTAAAGCTGCAGTCCTGCAGTCCGAAGCTCTGCTCATGACCTGAGTTCGATCCCCGGTGGAAGCTGGGTTTTCAGGTAGCTGGCTTGAGGTTGACTCAGCCTTCCATCCTTCCGATGTCGGTCAAATGAGTCCCCAGGTTGCTGTGGGGAAAGCGTAGAGGACTGGGGAAGGCCAGGGCAAGCCACGCCGTGAAAAGTCTGCCGTGAAAACATTGTGAAAGCAACGTCACCCCAGAGTCAGAAATGACTGGTGCTTGCACAGGGGACCTTTCCTTTCCTCTCCACCAAAGCAGGATCAAAGCGGCTTACAACAATAAAAACATTTACAAATATTGAGCATTAGCTAATTAAAACCTTAAACAATACAACAATTAAAACATATTAAAACAATTTATACCCCCGCCCTTCTCTCTGAATCAGAGACTCAGAGCGGTTTACAATCTCCTATGTCTCTCCCCCCACAACAGACACCCTGTGAGGTGGGTGGGGCTGAGAGGGCTCTCACAGTAGCTGCCCTTCAAGGACAATCTCTGCCAGAGCCATGGCTGACTCAAGGCCACTCCAGCAGCTGCAAGTGGAGGAGTGGGGAATCAAACCCGGTTCTCCCAGATAAGAGAGCTCTGGCTGACCCCAGGCCATTCCAGCAGCTGCAAGTGGAGGAGTGGGGAATCAAACCCGGTTCTCCCAGATAAGAGTCCGCACACTTAACCACTACACCAAACTGGCTCTCTGCTGCAAATCTCAGAATGGATCACAATCTCCTTTATCTTCTCCCCCCACAACGGACACCCTGTGAGTTGGGAGGGGCCGAGAGGGCTCTCCCAGCAGCTGCCCTTTCAAGGACAGAGTCTCAGAGCAGCTTCCGACCCTTTTGGTTTTCTGAAATGTGATTTCAAATTCGAGCCCTTCGATCCCTCTTGGAATTTTAGCTGGATTTGAGACCAATACCACCTTAGAGACCAAGATTTTGGTGGGAAAAAGAAGACAACTGCAGATTTATACCCTGCCCTTCTCTCTGAATCAGAGACTCAGAGCAGTTTACAATCTCCTATATCTTCTCCCCCCACAACACACACCCTGTGATATGGGCTCTGACAGAAGCTGCCCTTTCAAGGACAACCTCTGCCAGAGTTATGGCTAACCCAAGGCCATTCCAGCAGCTGCAAGTGGAGGAGTGGGGAATCAAACCCGGTTCTCCCAGATAAGAGAGCTCTGGCTGACCCAAGGCCATTCCAGCAGCTGCAAGTGGAGGAGTGGGGAATCAAACCCGGTTCTCCCAGATAAGAGTCCGCACACTTAACCATGACACCATACCTGCCTTCATCTGACTCTCAAAAGCCTCCACTCCAAAAATCTTGTGAGTCATTCTCCAAGGTGCTGCTGGTTCGATTGTAGCTGTTCTGCTTGCGTCTGAAACTGTCTTGGGAATCAGGCCTCATTTAGGGCAGGAGCTCACAGGAGCGGAGCTCCCGAACCTCTGAATTTTATTGTGCTTTCTTTCCCCCCCCCCCCCCCCCCAATACTTGCTTCTGGGCTCCACTGTTGAAACCCCCTGTGAGAATTTTGCTCCTCCAGGATCTCAGGCTGGAGATGCCGAGGATTGAACCTGGGCCTTCTGCATGGCAAGCAGATGCTCTGCCACTGAGCTATGGCCCCTCTCCATGGCTCTCCAGGGTCTCAGGCAGAGGTCTTTCCCATCATCTCCTGCCTGGTCCTTTTTAACTGGAGATGCTGGGGACTGAACCTGGGACCTTCTGCATGCCAAGCAGAGGCTCTGCCACTGAGCTATGGCCCCTCTCCATGGCTCTCCAGGGTCTCAGGATGAGGTCTTTCCCATCACATCCTGCCTGCTCCTTTTAGCTGGAGATGCCGGGGATTGAACCTGGGACCTTCTGCATGCCAAGCAGAGACTCTGTCACTGAGCCACGACCCCTCTCCATGGCTCTGCAGGGTCTCAGGCTGAGGTCTTTCCCATCATCTCCTGCCTGGTCCTTTTTAACTGGAGATGCTGGGGACTGAACCTGGGACCTTCTGCATGCCAAGCAGAGGCTCTGCCACTGAGCTATGGCCCCTCTCCATGGCTCTCCAGGGTCTCAGGATGAGGTCTTTCCCATCACGTTCTGCCTGGTCCTTTTAGCTGGAGATGCCGGGGATTGAACCTGGGACCTTCTGCATGCCAAGCAGAGACTCTGTCACTGAGCCACGGCCCCTCTCCATGGCTCTCCAGGGTCTCAGGCTGAGGTCTTTCCCATCAACTCCTGCCTGGTCGTTTTTAACTGGGAGATGCCAGGGATTGAACCTGGGACCTTCTGCATGCCAAACAGATGTTCTGCCACTGAGCTGTGGCCCTTCTCCACCTTTGGCCCCTCATAAGAACATAAGAGAAGTCAAGTTGGATCAGGCCAATGGCCCATTCAGTCCTCTGTGTCGCACAGTGGCCAAAAACCCCCAGGGGCCATCAGGACGTCCACCAGCGGGGCCAGGACACTAGAAGCCCTCCCACTGTGCCCCCCTCCAAACACCAAGAATACAGAGCATCACTGCCCCAGACAGAGAGTTCCAACTATACACTGTGTCTAATAGCCACTGATGGACCTCTGCTCCATATGCTTATCCAATCCCCTCTTGAAGCTGGCTATGCTTGCAGCCGCCGCCACCTCCCGGGGCAGTGAATTCCACAAGTTAATCACCCTTTGGGGTGATGCATTTAAAGTTGCTTTCTTTCCACCTCTCCCTCCCTCCACCCATCCCATCCATTTTCCCTCCCTTCCTTCCCTTCCACCCTTCCTTCCATCCCTCCAACATCTGATGTTCATGTCTTGCGGTTCTCAAACATCTGACAATTATTGGGTGTGGCTCTTACATTGAGCAAGTTTGGCCGCCCCTGTTGAACATATGAACATCTGAAGCAGCCTTCTATTGAATCAGACCCTCGGTCCATAAAAGTCAGTCTTGTCTACTCAGACTGGCAGCGGCTCTCCAGGGTCTCAAGCTGAGGTTTTCACACCTACTTGCCTGGACCCTTTTGAGTTGGAGATGCTGTGGATTGAACCTGGGACCTTCTGCTTACCAAGCAGATGCTCTACCACTGAACCACCATCCCTCCCCTAACTGGCAGCGGCTCTCCAGGATCTCAAGCAGAGATTTTTTACACCTATTTACCTGGACCCTTGTTAGTTGGAAATGCCGGGGATTGAACCTGGGACCTTCTGCTTCCCAAACAGATACTCTACCACTGAGCCACCGTCCCTCCCCTAACTGGCAGCGGCTCTCCAGGGTCTCAAGCTGAGGTTTTTCACACCTATTTGCCTGGACCCTTTTTAGTTGGAGAGGCCGGGGACTGAACCTGGGACCTTCTGCTTACCAAGCAGATGCTCTACCACTGAGCCACAGTCCCTCCCCTAACTGGCAGCGGCTCTCCAGGGTCTCAGGCTGAGGTTTTTCACGCCTCTTTGCTTGGACCCTTTTTAGTTGGAGATGCCGGGGATTGAACCTGGGACCTTCTGCTTCCACTGAACCACCGTCGCTCCCCTGTTCTAACCCCGTGGCTGTCATTTCATCCGGGAGCTCTCTTTCCCCCCTCTCACACACCAATCCATCATCCGCTCTGTGCCAGACCAGCTGTGGCTGTAAATTAGATGATCTCTGGTAAGAAGATTATGATCTATCTTTAGGTGGGCGGAAAGAAATCCACTTTAAAACATTGAACCTTTGGCTGAGGAGGCAGGGCCGCGAGCGATTCGGCTCCTTCCAGGCCTCCTCTGAAAACCCTCCTCTCTCCTCTTTCGCATTTCCCATCCCCCTTCGAGTCTGTTAAGGCTCCTGACGATACTGTCAACGAAGAGGCTCAAACAGGATTAATCCAAGGCAGGATTCCTGCTAGGATGGCCAAGACCGTCAGGGGAGGGAAAGGGAAAGGAAAGGTCCCCTGTGCAAGCACCAGTCGTTTCCGACTCTGGGGTGATGTTGCTTTCACAGTGTTTTCACGGCAGATTTTTTACCCGGTGGTTTGCCATTGCCCCTCCAGTCCAACACCCTGTGTCACACATAAGAACATAAAAGAAGCCATGTTGCGTCAGGCCAATGGCCCTTCCAGTCCAACACTCTGTGTCACATAAGAGGAGCCATGTTGGATCAGGCCAATGGCCCATCCAGTCCTACACACAGTGGCCAAAACACTCCCCCCCCCAAGTGCCATCAGGAGGTCCATCTGTGGGGCTAGAAGCCTTCCCACTGTGCCCCCACCAAGCACCAAGAATACAGAGCATCACTGCCGCAGACAGAGAGTTCCAACAATACGCTGTGACTAGTAGAAGAAGAAGATATTGGATTTATATTGCGCCCTCCACTCCGAAGAGTCTCAGAGCGGCTCACAATCTCTTTCCCCTTCCTCCCCCACAACAGACACCCTGTGAGGTAGATGAAGATATTGGATTTATATCTCGCCCTCCACTCCGAAGAGTCTCAGAGCCGCTCACAATCTCCTTTACCTTCCTCCCCCACAACAGACACCCTGTGAGGTAGATGAAGATATTGGATTTATATCTCGCCCTCCACTCCGAAGAGTCTCAGAGCGGCTCACAATCTCCTTTCCCTTCCTCCCCCACAACAGACACCCTGTGAGGTGGGTGGGGCTGGAGAGGGCTCTCACAGCAGCTGCCCTTTCAAGGACAACCTCTGCCAGGGCTATGGCTGACCCAAGGCCATGCTAGCAGGTGTAAGTGAAAGAGTGGGGAATCAAACCCGGTTCTCCCAGATAAGAGTCCGCACACTTAACCACTACACCAAACTGGCCCTGATGGACCTCTGCTCCAGATGTTTATCCAATCCCCTCTTAAGCTGACTATGCTTGTAGCTGCCACCACCTCCTGGTGCAGTGAATTCCATGTGTTAATCACCCTTTGAAGGAAGAGGGACTTCCTTTTATCCGTTCTAACCTGACTGCTCAGCAATTTCATGGAGTGCCCACTAGTTCTCGTATTGTGAGAAAGGGAGAAAAGGACTTCTTTCTCTACTTTCTCCATCCCATGCATAATCTTGTAAACCTCTCTCATTTCACCCCGCAGTCGACGTTTCTCCAAGCTAACGGGTCCCAAGCGCTTTAACCTTCCTTCCTAGGGAAAGTGTTCCAACCCTTGAATCGTTCTCGTTGCCCTTTTCTGCACTTTTCCCAATGCTATAATATTCTTTTTTTGAGGTGCGGCGACCACAATTGTACGCAGTCCCGCTTGCAGCCGGCTCTCTCCATTAAAAATGTTCTCGAGGAGGCTCAGCGAACAGCCACCGACTCGTAAGGACCCCAGAAACCCGACGGAGCGAGATGGAGAAGCCGTTCAAAGCCGCCAAAGCCAGGAAGCCTGCAGAAGGCTAAAAAGGGAGGCACTAGCAGAGATGAAAAACACTTCAAGGCCCTGTGTGTGTGTGTGTGTGTGTGTGTGTGTGTGTGGGTGTTACGATTTCTCCAACAGCGTGGGAAGAGATGCTCTCGCCCGGTGTTTAAGCGAGACAGATTATGCACCTGTCTGTGGGCAGGGAATGGGGGAGTCAGGGTTCATCAAGACGCAGTTAAGTCATGCCTTTCATCAGCTTCAAAAAGACACAGTTGCTGGGCCTCTCACCGAGGACACCTTGACCGGCAGACTTTGGATTCCAATTGCTTTTCTTGCTCATTAACCCAGCAGGTGTTGGGCGTTGGGGGTTCTGCCCAGAACATGAGGTAGATCAATTCAGCAGAAAGGCTGTTGTCCATCCCTGGGGCGGGGGGGGGGGCAGGGTGAGGAGGAGGGACCGGTCGTAGAATAGAATCATAGAATCATAGAGTTGGAAGGGACCACCAGGGTCATCTAGTCCAACCCCCTGCACAAGGCAGGAAACTCACAAACACCTCCCCCTAAATTCACAGGATCCTCATTGCTGTCAGGTGGCCATCTAGCCTCTGTTGAAAAACCTCCAAGGAAGGAGAGCCCACCACCTCCCGAGGAAGCCTGTTCCACTGAGGAACTGCTCTAACGGCCAGGAAGTTCTTCCAAATGAAAAACCTCAAGGAAGGAGAGCCCACCACTTCCCGAGGAGGAAGCCTGTTCCACTGAGGAACCACTCTTAACAGTCATATAATCCTAGAGTTGGAAGGGACCTCCAGGGTCATCTAGTCCAACCCCCTGCAGAAATGCAGGAAACTCACAAACACCTCCCCCTAAATTCACAGGATCCTCATTGCTGTCAGGTGGCCATCTTGCCTCTGTTGAAAAACCTCCAAGGAAGGAGAGCCCACCACCTCCCAAGGAAGCCTGTTCCACTGAGGAACTGCTCTAAGGGTCAGGAAGTTCTTCCTAATGAAAAACCTCAAGGAAGGAGAGCCCACCACTTCCCAAGGAGGAAGCCTGTTCCACTGAGGAACTGCTCTTAACAGTCATAGAATGCTAGAGTTGGGAGGGACCTCCAGGGTAATCTAGTCCAACCCCCTGCACAATGCAGGAAATTCGCAAATGGCTCCCTCCACACACATCCCCAGTGACCCATGCTCCAGGCCCAGAAGATGGCAAAAGCCTCCAGGACCCCAGGTCAAACTGGCCTGCAGGAAAACACTTTCCCTATGAAGAAAGGTTAAAACGCTTGGTGCTCTTTAGCCTGGAGAAACATTGACTGTGGGGTGACATGAGAAAGGTTGTGACAAGATTATGCATGGGATGGAGAAAGCAGAGAAAGAAGTCCTTTTTATAGAATCACAGAATCCTAGAGTTGGAAGGGACCTCCAGGGTCATCTAGTTCAACCCCCTGCACAATGCAGGAAACTCACAAACACCTCCCCCCTAAATTCCCCCTAAATTTCTCCTGTTCTCACAATACAAGAATTCGTGAACACTCCATGGAATTACTGGGCAGTTGGGTTAGAACGGATAAAAGAAAGTCCTTCTTCACCCGAAAGGTGATTAACACATGGAATTCACTGCCACAGGAGGTGATGGCGGCTACAAGCATAACCAGCTTCAAGAGGGGGTTGGATAAACATCTGGAGCAGAGGTCCATCAGTGGCTGTTAGCCACAGTGTATTGTTGGGACTCTCTTTCTGGGGGGCAGTGATGCTCTGTATTCTCGGTGCTTCTGGGGGGGGGCATTGTGGGAGGGCTTCTAGTGTCTTGGCCCCACTGGTGGACCCCCTGATAGCACATGGTTTTTTTGGCCACAGGTTGGACTGGAGGGGGTCATTGGCCTAATCCAACATGGCTTCTCTTATGTTCTTATGTCTGGGGCATTGATGCTCTGTCTTCTTGGTGCTTGGGGGGGCACTGTGTGAGGGCTTATGAAGTTCTGACCCCACTGGTGGACCTCCTGATGGCACCTGGTTTTTTTGACCACTGTGAGACACAGAATGTTGGACTGGATGGGCCATTGTCCTGATCCAACATGGCTTCTCTCATATTCTTATGTTTTATAAGGGGGGGGGGACAGTGGGAGGGCTTCTTGTGTCCTGGCCCCAGTGATGGACCTCCTGATGGCACTTGGTTTTTTTGGCCTCTGTTTGACACATAGTGTTGGCTTGGAAGGGCCATTGCCCCAATCCAACATGGCTTCTCTTATGTTCAAAGCCAAATTGCTCACTCACAACTTTAATGCCGGGAGCTCACAAAGTGGAATTTTTGCTCACAAGGCTCCACAGCTCAGAGGGAGCGTTGATCCACGGGTGGCCTTGGCCAAACTGTGGCTTGGGAGCCACGTGTAGCTCTTTCGCACATGTTGTGCATTTTGGTGCCACTGTTGATAAGGGTCACCCTCCAGACAGTGTAGTCAGGCCCTCCAGAGATGACCAGAGTGGATGGCTACATTCAGATGAGAGAAGGTGGACCTTCAGACATGCTAGCCCCAAGTAGGGTTGCCAAGTCCAATTCAAGAAATATCTGGGGACTTTGGGGGTGGAGCCAGGAGACTTTGTGGGTGGAGCCAGGAGACATTGGGGGCGGAGCCAGGAACAAGGGTGTAACAAGCATAATTGAACTCCAAGGGAGTTCTGGCCATCACATTTAAAGGGACCGCACACCTTTTAAAATGTCTTCCTTCCATAGGAAATAATGAAGGATAGGGGTACCTTCTTTTCGGGCTCATAGAATTGGACCCCCTGGTCCAATCATTTTGAAACTTGGGGAGATACTTTGGGGAGAGGCACTAGATACTATACTGGAAATTTGGGGCCTCTACCTAAAAAAAAACAGCTCCCCCAGAGCCCCCGAAATCCCCAGACCTTCCTCTTCAGACTGGCCTTCGCTGAAGAAAGAAGCTGCTAAGGATAACCGCCACCACAAAAGAACGAATAGCAATAGCACTTTTATTAATTTAATTTAATTAATTGATTAATTTTAAACTCATTAGAATTTTTAAATGTTGGATGTAACTTTGTTTTTATATAATGCTGTTAGCCGCCCTGAGCCTGCTCCGGCGGGGAGGGCGGGATACAAATAAAATTATCTATCTATCTATCTATCTATCTATCTATCTATCTATCTATCTATCTATCTATCATCTCTCTCTCTCTCTCTCTCTCTCTCTCTCTATCTATCTATCTATCATCTATCTATCTATCTATCTATCTATCTATCTATCTATCTATCTATCTATCTATCTATCTATCTATCTCTCTCTCTCTCTCTCTCTATCATCTATCTATCTATCTATCTATCTATCTATCTATCTATCTATCTATCTATCTATCTATCTATCTATCTATCTACTATCTATCTATCTATCTATCTATCTATCTATCTATCTATCTATCTATCTATCTATCTATCAGATCAATTCCCCATTATACCCTATGAGAATCGATCCCCACATAAGAAATAATGAAGTGCTCAGCAGACGTTTCCCTCCCCCTCCGACCCTGTTTCTGGCAACTCTGAAGCGAGGGATTGGCCTCTCTACTCACGAGTTGCTGCCAGCTTCTTCCAAGTAACGCAGACACCCCGTCCCAAGAGGAAGCCTTTCAATCGGAGCCTGAAGCTTCCGGAGGTGGAAAGGTACATGGTCCTCTGGGGGCGGGGCCAGCTGACTGGGGGCGGGAAGGAGCCTGGGAAAGCGGAAGAACCCCTGCTGGGACCTGAGGATTGGCAAGCCTAGCCTCAAGCCATATAGAGCTTTAAGGATCAACACCAGTACCTCGAATTGGGCCTGAAAGTAAACTGGAAGTTAGTGTAGATGTAAGAAGATCCATCCTTCCAAGGTCAGTAGAATGAGTAGCTAGCTTGCTGGGGGTCAAGTGTAGATGACTGGGGAAGACAGTGGCAAACCACCCCTTAAATGAAAAGTCTGCCAAGAAAGCATCATAATGTGATGTCACCCCATGGGTCAGTAATGACTTGATGCTTGCACAGGGGACTACCTTTAATTTGAACAAGATTGGAGTATGGCTGTGTGGTGGGAGATCTCGCACCAGCAACTCTTGTTGCCCACTTTTGCCCCTTCCCATGGCAGGATAATTGCTCATAGAATGACGTCATTTCTCAGGGAAACCTGGAAGTGACATTATTTTGTGCACAGAATGGCCAGAAACCGTTTGACTGTGGAGTTGCTGGTGATTCCTAGAGTGGTGTGAGGTCACTTCTGGTTTTTCCTGGAAGTGACATCACAACACACGTAATGCCAGCACTCCCTCATGTCTCCTGCTCCCCTAGCAGGTTCCTATGACAAACTCCCTTTAATATTCTGGCTGCAGCATTATGTACCAACTGCGGCTTCTGTACAGTCTTCAAGGCCAGCCCCACGTACAGCGAACAGCAGTAATCTAACCTAGATGTTACCAACCAGCAAGGTCTTTCCCTCCCAGGAAGGGCTTCGGCTGTCTCACCAGCCAAAGCTGGTGAAAAGCATCCCCATCCCCTCTTTATCCATCAGGAGACTCAAGTTCAGCGGTATAACAAGCCGCCTGAAAGAAAGGCATGCCAGTGTGTGTTTGAACACAGCCATGGGTGTGTTTTGTGTAGCAGGAACTCCTTTGCATATTAGGCCACACACCCCTAGGACTGTCAAATTCCTGGGCCGGGTGGGGGTTCCCATGTCCTGGAGGTTCCCAACCCACTGGCCCACATTGGGCTGGCGGGGGGGGATCGTGCCCCAACGTTGCTGGCACGATAACATCACTCGCAGTGACATCATTGCGCCGGCCGCTCTAGGAACTTCTGGGGAAACTCCATGGTTTTCCTGGACGCTCTAGCAATCTGGAAGGGAAAACTCTATGGTCACTTGCCAGAAGCTGCGGGAGACTTGGCAACTCTGCAGGCCCCTGATGTAGCCAATCCTCCTGGAGCTTCCAGTAGGCCCTGTAAGAAGAGCCCTGTAAGCTCTCTAGGGTTGCCAAGTTCAATTCAAGAAATATCTGGAAACTTTGGGGGTGGAGCCAGGAGACTTTAGGGGTGGAGCCAGGAGAAATTAGGGGCGGAGCCAGGAGCAAGGGTGTGACAAACATAAATGAACTCCAAGGGAGTTCCGGCCATCACATTTAAAGGGACGGCACACCTTTTCAATTCCTTCCTTCCATAGGAAATAATGAAGGATAGGGGCACCTTCTTTTGGGGCTCATAGAATTGGACCCCCTGGTCTAATCTTTTTGAAACTTGAGAGGTATTTTGGGGAGAGGCACTAGATGCTGCACTGAAAATTTGGTGCCTCTACCCCAAAAAACAGCTCTCCCCGAGCCCCAGATACCCGCGGATCAATTCTCCATGATTTTCAATGGGAATAAATCTCCATAGGGAATAATAGAGCTCCCAGCAGACATTTCCCTCCCCTCCTCCTGCTTTCTGACGACCCTGAAGTGGGGGGAGGGCCTCCAAACCGGGGAATCCCCTGCCCCCACCTGGGGATTGGCAACCCTAAAGCTCTCGGAGGATTGGCTACATCAGAGGGCCCAATATGCAAATAAGTTCCTGCTTAGGGTTGCCAATCCCCAGGTGGGGGCAGGGGATCCCCCGGTTTGGAGGCCCTTCCCCCACTTCAGGGTCGTCAGAAAGCAGGGGAAGGGGAGGGAAATGTCTGCTGGGAACTCTGTTATTCCCTATGGAGATTTATTCTCCTAGAAAATCATGAAGAATCGATCTGTTGGTATCTGGGGCTCTGGGGGCCCCTGTTTTTTGGGGTAGAGGCACCAAATTTTCAGTATAGCATCTAGTCCCTCTCCCCAAAATACCCCCCAAGTTTCAAAAAGATTGAACCAGGAGGTCCAATTCTATGAGCCCCCCAAAAAGGTGCCCCTATCCTTCATTATTTCCTATGGAAGGAAGGAATTGAAAAGGTGTGCCGTCCCTTTAAATGTGATGGCCATTGAACTCCCTTTGGAGTTCAATTGTGCTTATCACAGCCCTGATCTTGTCTCCACCCCTAATGTCTCCTGGCTCCACCCCCAATGTCTCCTGGCTCCACCCCCAAAGCCCCCAGATATTTCTTGAATTGGACTTGGCAACCCTATTCCTGCTACAAAAACAAGGCTCTGGCCAAGAGTCAGCCGGCCATCCTAATCTCTTTAACAAACACTTCTGCAGAGCTCTCAGCGGCCTGCATATCAGAGGCCTTAAGAGGAGTCCCGTCCTCCGGATGTTTCACCCCCCGGCGTTGCTTTTCCCAATTCCAATCGCGTGCCCCTTCTCCCCGATTTCATGCACCCCCTTGAAGAACATCCCCTAACCTCAATTTACTGGCCACGAACATTAATTGCCCAAATCAATCTGCTCTAGAGGGAAATGTTGGCCTTTCATCCTATCCTGGCACGGTACAACAGGTACTTAAAATATATATATATATATATAATCAGATCTATCCAACCAGCTGGAAAGGCATCAATTACCGACGGATGAACGGCCTCCCCAGATGCCTGGAGATTTATCCCCAGTCTAGGCCGGCTGCCACGGCATCGTTCTTCCTTCCTTTGGCCCTGAGTGTCCATCTCTCCATGATTACGGATGCTAATGAATTCCTGGTCACGGCTAGAAACAGAGGAAGAGCAAACAAAACAGCAACGCTTTTTGTACCAGGCCTAAAGCTTGCGTGTGTGTGTGTGTGTGTGTGTGTGTGTGTGTGTTTCACAAGTGCTGCTACAGTTGCCAGGGTTCTGTTGTGTAAAGCGGTCAAAATAAGCCGTGTGCACAATAACTGGGAAATGTAACACAATAAATCAATTATGCAATATTTCTTCATGGAAAATTCAATGAGGTTTATCCAGTTTCAATTCAATGCTGGATTTGATTCCCCCCCCCCCCCCCAGTATAATAAAGAGCTTGTGCCAAAAGGTATAACCACCGTCTGGGGCAGTGTTCCCTCGAAGCTGAGTTAATGTGAGATGGTTCGCAGTTTTTTAGCCTCCGGCTCACACATTTTCGTCTTAGCTCAGGAAGGACGGCCCCAGTAACCTAGGGTGGCCAATTCAAGAAATATCTGGGGACTTTGGGGGTGGAGCCAGGAGACTTTGGGGGGTGGAGCCAGGCGAAGGGTGTGGCAAGCATCATTGTACTCCAAAGGGAGTTCTGGTCATTGCATTTCAAGGGATCGCACTGATACCCAGGAAGACACCCCTGTACTGATTCCCAAGCCATGCACCCCTGGAATGTGATATTGCAATGTAACCCTAGAATATTAATTGGATACAGCAATGCCCATTTGGATTGGAATGGTCTTTCTTGCACATAAGGGAGACAAATCCAGTTCCTTCTTGACCCCAAAGCAGGTCTGTAATGTGATTCTGGTTCACAAGCCAGAACAACATGTGGCCAGCTGAAAGGTTGAGAAGCGTCCATCTTTCTGCTCCTGGGAATGAAAAAGTTTCGGGCTCAGAAAGTGACAAATGTGGCATCCTTTAAAAGTCCTGTTATCAATGCATAAGGAAATAAGAATGACCCAGGAAACCTCCAACACAAATAAATGGCTTGTATCTGGTAATCCTCAGGACAAGATGGCAAAAACACGAGGTTAGAGGCCAAGCACTCCTTTTGTTGTGAATGTGTGTTATAACCTGTAAACTGATCTCACAATTCTGACTTTTAACAAAGTTTCTATTTTTCTTTAATCAATTGCTAAGGCCATCAAAGTCATTCAGTCCCCTGACCACTTGATGGATGCCCATCCATGTTTGACACTAAGAGAGAAATCTATCACTTTTCGGGAGCTTCAAAGGAACCAGTTTTGGGGAAAACAAGGCCATAAAGTCATTTGGCCAGTGTAATTAAAATGCCTATGTTGGGGTATGGATCTATGATACGAATGGTCTCTGATTGGATATTACACATATGACACCCCGACTTTCCATTGGTGTGACACTCTGCTCCCTCATTGGGTAGTGGAATTGAGTGATGTGACGTAATTTACCCTAGAAAACAGACAACCCAACTTGTCAGGTTTAGGGCAGCGCAGCGAGGAGCGGGTTCAGGGATCCTGAGTGCAGAAGAAAAAGGAAGGAAAAAGGGAATCCCTTCATCCTCTCCTTCCTCCACCCCCTTCCTACCCTCACCCCCCCTTCCTCTCAAGAGAAATCTCCCTCCAGAGGTCTTGCATTTCCTCTGACTGAGCCTACCCTGCAAAGATCTAGGTATTGTATCACCCTCCCCCATCCTGCTTATTCAGCTAACCTCTTTGTATTCCTCTTGTATGCTTGAAATTGTTTGATTGAGATGTAACTATTTGAAACCCTATGCTATAATAAAATCCATTATTAACCAAAGGATTTTCAGTGGTCTATCTCCGTAGACAAAGACATAGATCCCATACACCTCACCTCTCGTAGGCCTACCATTTTGAGCTAAGAAATATTAATATTCCCCAATAAAAAGTTGTTTGAGGTGTAACAGCACACCTGTTAAATGCCTTCCCTCCATTGGAAATAATGGAGTATAGGGGCACCTTTTGGGGGGCTCATTGAATTGGACTCCCTGGTCCAATCTTTTTGAAACTTGGAGGGTAGTTTTGGGAGAGGCACTGGATGCTGTGTTGAAAATTGGGTGCCTCTACCTCAAAAAACAATCTCCCCAGAGCCCCAGATACCCGCAGATCAATTCTTCATTATACCCTATGGGAATCGGTCTCCATAGGGAATAATGGCGTGCCCAGCAGACATTTCCCTCCCCCTCCCCTCTTTCTGATGACCCTGAAGCAGGGGGAGGGTCTCCAAACTGGGGGGATCCCCTGCCCCCACCTGGGGATTAACAAAAAACAAAAAAGGGAAAAGCCGCGGAGGATGGAAAACTAGGAGAAAACTGTGCTTTTTAAGCGATTACAAAATATCACTAATTAGACGAACTGGGTAATTTTTCTGATAGCCATTTATATCATAGAACGAAGCAATTACTAATACTTCTTCATGAACATACATTAGATGACCACACAGGATTTACAAATTAGCGCTTCATATACATAACGGTAGTATACAAACAAGACTGATCCGTGAAAGGACAACAGGAAGAAGAAGAAGATATTGGATTTATATCCCGCCCTCCACTCCGAAGAGTCTCAGAGCGGCTCACAATCTCCTTTCCCTTCCTCTCCACAACAGACACCCTGTGAGGTAAATGAAGATATTGGATTTATATCCCCGCCCTCCACTCCAAAGAGTCTCAGAGCGGCTCACAATCTCCTTTCCCTTCCTCCCCCACAACAGACACCCTGTGAGGTGGGTGGGGCTGGAGAGGGCTCTCACAGCAGCTGCCCTTTCAAGGACAATCCCTGCCAGAGCTATGGCTGACCCAAGGCCATGCCAGCAGGTGCAAGTGGAGGAGTGGGGAATCAAACCCGGTTCTCCCAGATAAGAGACCGCACACTTAACCACTACACCAAACTGGAGAACCGATAGTGCCATTTGTAAGTAATTGATCAGCAGTAGGGCATATATTCTATGGCGGGGTGGCCAGTGGTAGCTCTCCAGATGTTTTTTGCCTACAACTCCCATCAGCCCCAGCCAGCATGGCCAATGGCTGGGGCTGATGGGAGTTGTAGGCGAAAAACATCTGGAGAGCTACCGTTGGCCGTCCCTGTTCTATGGAACACTGGTTCCAGGTTTTAATCACCAGACAAGCCACTGAGAGAACTTTTGCCTTGGAAATGGACATGCATTTTGAATGAATGAAGCTGCGGTTCCAGAAAAAGTATTTTTCTCAGACGAAGAGTTGCCATCGAAACGCGACTGTTTACCAGAACTGTGTCACAAGACAGCAGTTTTCTGGATTTTATGGACTTTGGCACCATATAAATGTGTGGACCTCTTGTCCTTTCACGCACCAGTGGAATGTTCAATCTTGTTTGCATGCTCCTGTTATGGATGCGAAGCGCTAATTTGTAAATCTGGTGTAGTCATCTAATGTATGTTCATGAAGAAGTATTAGTAATTGCTTCATGCTTAATTGGAGAGCCAGTTTGGTGTAGTGGTTAAGTGCGCAGACTCTCATCTAGGAGAACCGGGTTTGATTCCTCACTCCTCCACTTGCACCTGCTGGAATCGCCTTGGGTGAGCCATAGCTTTGGCAGTGGTTGTCCTTGAAAGGGCAGCTAATGTGAGAGCCCTCTCAGCCCCACCCACCTCACAGAGCGTCTGTTGTGGGGGAGGAAGGGGAAAGGGGATTGTGAGCCACTCTGAGTCTCTTTGGAGTGGAGGATGGGAAATAAATCCAATATCTTCATCTACCTCACGGGGTGTCTGTTGTGGGGGAGGAAGGGAAAGGAGATTGTGAGCCGCTCTGAGACTCTTTGGAGTGGAGGGCGGGATATAAATCCAATATCTTCATCTACCTCACAGGGTGTCTGTTGTGGGGGAGGAAGGGAAAAGAGATTGTGAGCCGCTCTGAGACTCTTCGGAGTGGAGGGCGTGATATAAATCCAATATCATCTTCATCTTCTTCTTCTTCATTCTATGATATAAATGGTTATCAGAAAAATGACCCAGTTCGTCTAATTAGTGATATTTTATAATCACTTTGAAAGCATGGTTTTTCCTAGTTTTCCACCTGGGGATTGGTAACCCTACAGTAACCCAATTGCTTGCTGTCAGCTTGAATGACAGAAGCTCACAAAGTAGAATTTTTGTTCACAAGACTCCACAGCGCAGAGGGAACGTTGGTCCAAGGGTGGCCAAACTGCGGCTTGGGAGCCCATGTGCGGCTCTGTCACACGTGTTGTGCGGCTCCCGGAGGTTGAGGAGGACTTTCGTGCAGGCTTACTCTCGAGTAAGCATGTTAAGTAAGAACATAAGAACACAAGAGAAGCCCTGTTGGATCAGGCCAATGGCCCCTCCAGTCCAACACTCTGTGTCTCACAGTGGCCAAAAATTTATATATATAAATATATATATATACACACACACTGTAGCTAATAGCCACTGATGGACCTCTGCTCCATATTTTTATCTAACCCCTTCTTGAAGCTGGCTATGCTTGTAGCCGCCGCCACCTCCTGTGGCAGTGAATTCTACATGTTAATCACTCTTTGGGTGAAGAAGTGCTTCCTTTTATCCATTTTAACCCGACTGCTCAGCAATTTCATTGAATGCCCACAAGTTCTCGTATTGTGAGAAAGGGAGAAAAGGACTTCTTTCTCTCCTTTCTCCATCCCATGCATTATCTTGTAAACCTCTATCATGTCACCCCACAGTCGACGTTTCTCCAAGCTAAAGAGCCCCAAGTGTTTTAACCTTTCTTCATAGGGAAGGTGTTCCAACCCTTGAATCATTATAGTTGCCCTTTTCTGGACTTTTTCCAGTGCTATAATATCCTTTTTGAGGTGCGGTGACCAGAATTGCACACAGTATTCCAAATGATGCCGCACCATCGATTTATATAGGGGCATTATGATACTGGCTGATTTGTTTTCAATTCCCTTCCTAATAATTCCCAGCATGGCGTTGGCCTTTTTTATTGCAACCGCACACTGTCTTGACATTTTCAGTGAGTTATCTACCACGACCCCAAGATCTCTCTCTTGGTCAGTCTCTGCCAGTTCACACCCCCATCAACTTGTATTTGTAGCTGGGATTCTTGACCCCAATGTTCATTACTTTGCACTTGGCCACATTGAACCTCATCTGCCACGTTGACGCCCACTCACCCAGCCTCAACAGATCCCTTTGGAGTGCCTCACAATCCTCTCTGGTTCTCACCACCCTGAAGAATTTAGTGTCATCTGCAAACTTAAGTATCAAGACCGTAGGGAGGTGGCTATTTCTACCATGTGGGAAGCAGCAAAGGAGAGCTTAACAGGCAGGCTTCCAAGCTCTTCTCCTCCACCGCAAAGGTCACCCAGAGAGTGGGGAAAGAGAGCCCAAGAGCTGGCATAGCCAGGGGAAGGAGGGTTGGCATTAAAGATGGCAGTGCAAAGTTCCCTCTTAGTTTCATAGCTGTGTTTGCCAACCTTGGTGCCAAGGCAAAGAGAGATGCTTAACGATGCAAATGGTGGTCAGTGATTTATATGGCGCGTGTGTGTTTCCTCCTCCCGTTGGTGTGAAAAAAATTCCATCATCGTCATCATTTAAATTTATGAATCGTCTCACCACGGCCAATGCCGGGCTCTAGGCAATGTACAACAAAAGGTACACATAGAATCAATAAAACCAGTAATTTAAAACAGCTGCAAGCCATTGAACATACTTTATAGTGTGCTGTAATTCTGCTTTCCAGGCATTGGGAGGAGTTCCCCCTTAAGTGGGGGGGGGAGGTGCCAGCCCGGCAGCCATCGCTGTCCTTAAACAAAAGATCCTGCAGGGCCTTAGGGTCTTCCGGTAGAGAGTTCCACCAGGTTGGGGAAAGGACTGAAAAAGTCCTGGCCCTCCTAGAGGACAGCTGGACCTTTCCCTATGCTGATTTTATGGGGACTATTATTCCCAGCTTTTTTTTAAAAAAAAGTCTCCTATATGGTCATGTTGTAAAGTGCATACGTATGTGTTTTATCTTTCTGTGCATAGAAGGTATTAAGAGTTTTAATAAAGACACGTGGGTAACATTTGTTCATGCCTTGCAGGTGTCAAACATAAGATGTTTATTCTCTGTGGCTCTTACGTTAAGCAAATTTGGCCACCCCTGATATAGTCCATACCTTTTTCAAAGTGCAAATATTGAGTCAACAAAATCACCTCGACAGAGATGGTTAGATTTCTGGTCCGCTTCAAAGACCTTCTTCAAGGAAGGATTAATAATTGTCCCAAAAAATTCATATTGTTCCTTGCGGGCTACCCTTGAAGCATATTAATAAAATCATTAGGGTTTGTAGAATCTTTCGGGCTCAAGTGCCGTGTTCTACTGGAGAAAGTTTTCTTCCAGATGTTTCTTTCTCGGCTGCAGAGAATATCCTCAGTGGCGTTGCAGCCAGAGCAGGCGCTCTGACCTTCTTGGCTGCTGTGCATTGAGTGGGGCCAGGGCTGCTGGAGAGCTGCTATTTCTAGGCTGGAGGGGGTGTGGTGAAAGGACAATAGGTTTGTGGATGTGCCCATTGTTTGGGCACATCCACACCAAACAATGGGCACATCAAACAATGGGCACATCCACAAACCTATTGCCCTTTCACCACACCCCCTCCAGCCTAGAAAAAGCAGCTCCAGCCTAGAAATAGCCCCACCAAACAATGGGCACATCCACAAACCTCTCGGCTTGACTTCGTAAACAAAGATTTAAGAAGGGTGCAGTAGTCCACGTCTGCTGCAGGCTCGCTGGTGGCTGACAAGACCAATGCGGGACAGGCAGATCCGGCCACAGTGGCTGCAGGGAAAAGTCTGATTCCACAAACCTATTGCCCTTGAAATAGCAGCTCCAGCCTAGAAATAGCCCCACACCCCCTCCAGCCTAGAAATAGCAGCTTCAGCCTAGAAATACCCCCACCAAACAATGGGCACATCCACAAACCTATTGCCCTTTCACCACACCCCCTCCAGCCTAGAAATAGCAGCTCTCCAGCAGCCCTGGCCTCACTCAATGCACAGCAGCCAAGAAGGTCAGAGCGCCTGCTCCGGCTGCAACGCCACTGAGGATGTTCTCCGCAGTTGAGAGCGAAACGTCTGGAAGGAAAACTTTCTCCAGTGGAACACGGCACTTGAGCCCGAAAGATTCTACAAACTCTAATGATGTTACCAGCCGTGAAAACCTGAAATCTTTCATATTAATAAAAGTTTATAAAATCATGGATAAAGCGGAGAGAGTTGACAAATTTCTCCCTTTCCCAAATTATTAGCACTTGAGAGCAGCCAAGGAAGCTTGTGGGCAGAAAGTTCAGGACTTACAAAAGGAAATAACACTTTACACAGAGAGAGATTAAAAAGTGGAAATGCCAGCCACCGGATGTTGTGATGGCCTCAGCGATAAAGAACTATTAAAGGGGATTAGATAGATTCATGGAGGAGAAGTCTATCAGTGGCTACTAGCCATGGTGGCTGAGGGGAACCTACATATTCAAAGGCACTAAACCTCTGAATACCAGCACCAGGAGGCAACATCAAGGGAAAGTCTCAGCCTCTCTGCCCTGTTGTTGGCCGACCAGAAGAATTGGTTGGCCACCGTGTGAGACAGGAGGCTGGACTAGATGGACCCTCCCTGGTCTGACCCAGCAGGGCTCTTCTGATGCTCTTCTCAGGGGAAGGCCTCGGCCTCTCTGCCCTGTTGTTGGCCCTCCAGAGGAACTGGGTGGCCACTGTGTGAGACAGGAGGCTGGACTAGATGGACCCTCCCTGGTCTCATCCAGCAGGGCTCTTCTGATGTTCTCAGGGGAAGGTCTCGGCCCCTCTGCCCTGTTGTTGGCCCTCCAGAGGAACTAGTTGGTCACTGTGTGAGACAGGAGGCTGGACTAGATGGACCCTCCCTGGTCTGACCCAGCAGGGCTCTTCTGAAGTTCTTCTCAGGAGAAGGCCTCGGCCACTCTGCCCTGTTGTTGGCCCTCCAGAGGAACTGGGTGGCCACTGTGTGAGACAGGAGACTGGACTAGATGGACCCTCACTGGTCTCATCCAGCAGGGCTCTTCTGATGTTCTTCTCAGGGGGAGGCCTCGGCTTCTCTGCCCTGTTGTTGGCCCTCCAGAGGAACTGGCTGGCCTCTGTGTGAGACAGGAGGCTGGACTAGATGGACCCTCACTGGTCTGATCCAGCAGGGCTCTTCTGAAGTTCTTTTGTATATCGGCTACCAATTCACTCTTGAGCCAAATTCATGGTGTTGATTTTGCCCTCCAAAGCCCTCCATGGCTTGGGACCAGGGTATCTGAAGGACCGCCTTTTCCTGTACGTTCCCTCCCAAAAACTAAGATCAGAAGGAGAGGCCCCCATCAATCAAAGAAACTTGTTTGGAGGATACATGAGGAAGGGCCTTTTTGGTGGCAGCCCCACAGCTGTGGAAAAACCTTCCTAGGGAGGTGTGCCTGGCCCCTTCAGGCTTGATCTTCAGGAGGCAGTTGCACACAATTGCATTTAGGACTGCCTTTGGAGGAGGAGGAGGAGAAGATTAGATTTATACCCTGCCTTTTACTACCCAAAGGAGTCTCAGATAGGGCTACCAAACCCAGGCTGGATGGGGGTTCTCCCACCCTGGAGGTTCCCTCCTTCGAAGTCGCTGGCACGATGACGTCACCCGCAAGTGACATCACATGCCGGCTGCTCTAGGCGTTTCCGGGAAAACTCTATGGTTTTCCTGAACACTATCAATTTGAGAGGGAAAGCTCTATAGTACAATAGGCCAGAGGAGGCAAGGGACTTGGCGACTCTAATCTCAGAGTGACTTTCTCCTTCACCTCCCCACAACAGACACCCTGTGAGTTCAGTGGGACTGAGAGAGCTCTGACAGGAACAGCTCTAGAGAGGAACAGCTCTGAGAGAACTGGCTGGCCTGAAGGTCACATCAGCAGGTGCAAGGGGAGGAGCGGGGAATCAAACCCGGTTCTCCCAGATAAGAGTCCGCGCACTTCACCACGACACCAACCGGCTCGTTGAAGCTTGCTAGCAGTGCAGAGCTAAAACTGGGCTCGATGACTGTGCTCAGAATGTTTCTAGCTTTTGCAGGCTTTTGCAAGCTTTTGCAGGGCAGGCAGCTGTTCAACAGGTCTAGGATTTCCCGGCATGGAAAGACCGTACCGGGTAATGCATCCCAGATGGAATTTCTGCCTGTCACATTGCTACTCAAAGCGCACGGGCCCTGCCAAATGTGAAAACGTGGCGACTTCTGCATTTCACCCCTCCTCCTTTCTCAGTTCTGAATGTACAATATGTATTTAATGCTTGGCATGTTCCCCCGGTACCTTCTCTCTCTCTTTCTCTCCAACCCCCCCTCCCCCCCAGTTTCCTGTAGCCGTCTCTGTGGCATAATATTAATGGATGAGTGTAATACAGCCTGGCGCTGCAGATGTTTATTGCTGTTCTGCTAATTGCCTTTGCCTTTAATTGTTTTAGTATGATTGATGAGGATAATGACAAGAGGGTAGGGCAGGATGCGATGAAATGGGGGGGGGGCAAACATAGGAGGGGACGTCTATTGTTCATGAAGCTGTTGGCTTGGTCCGCAGCGAGCTCACCCACATTTTCTTCAAGGCCAGGCCGTTATTTCTTTTTTTGGGGGGGGGGCTGATGAGGAGTGGAACACCCCCTCTTGGGGGAAAACAAAAAGCAGTATTTGTTCCTCCACCGTCTTACGTCTGGAAGGCTCGCTGTGTTTGTTGGTTGCGATGAAACCGGATCGGGAGGCCGGTGGGGCTTAAAGAGGAACGGGTTTTGATTTCTCAGCGGGCTCCAGTCCACGAAAGCTTACGCTTGAATTAAAAACATGGGGTCCCCCTCCCCCAGCCTCCTGTTCCATTTCGAATCATAGATAGACTCATAGGGTTGGAAGGGACTTCCAGGGTAATCTAGTCCAACCCCCTGCACAATGAAGGAAACCCACAAATACCTCCCTCTAAATTCACAGGATCCTCATTGCTCTCAGATGGCCATCTAGTCTCTGTTGAAAAACCTCCAAGGAAGGAGAGCCCACCACCTCCCGCGGAGGAAGCCTGTTCCACTGAGGAACTGCTCTTAACAGTCATAGAATCCTAGAGTTGGAAGAGACCTCCAGGGTCATCTAGTCCAACCCCCTGCACAATGAAGGAAACTCACAAAGACCTCCCTCTAAATTCACAGGATCCTCATTGCTCTCAGATGGCCATCTAGCCTCTGCTGAAAAAACCTCCAAGAAAGGAGAGCCCACCACCTCCTGAGGAAGCCTGTTCTACATGCATCAGATGTTTGAGAGCCACATGGAAAGGAGGGAGGGAGGGAGGAAGGGAGGGAAGAAAGAAGGAAGAAAAGAATCAGAGTTGGAAGGGACCTCCAGAGTCATTTAATCCAACCTCCTGCACAATGCAGGAAACTCACAAATACCTCCCCCTAAATTCACAGGATCCTCATTTCTCTCAGATGGTCATCTAGCCTCCGCTGAAAAACCTCCAAGGAAGGAGAGCCCGCCACCTCCTGAGAAGGAAGCCTGTTCCACTGAGGAACTGCTCCAATGGTCAGGAAGTTCTTCCTCATGTTGAGCCAGAAACTCTTTTGATTTAATTTCAACTCGTTGGTTCTGGTCCTACCTTCTGGGCCACAGGAAACAATTCCACACCATCCTCTATAGGACAGCCCTTCAAGGACTTGAAGACGGTGATCCTATCACCTCTCAGCCACCTCCTCTCCAGGCTAAACATCCCCAGCTCCTTCAACTTTTCCTCACAGGACTTGGTCTCCAGACCCCTCACCATCTTTGTCGCCCTTCTCTGGACTTGTTCCAGCTTGTCTAGATCCTTCTTAAAATGTGGTCCCCAAAACTGAACACAAGACTCCAGGTGTGGTCTTACCAGAGCAGAGTTAAGTGATACCATCACTTCATGTGATATATAGCCCAAAATTGCATTTGCCTTTTTAGCCACCGCATCACACTGTTGACTCATGTTCAGCTCTCCCAGGAGCTGCCCTTTCAAGGACAACCTCTGCCAGAGCTATGGCTGATCCAAGGCCATTCCAGCGGCTGCAAGTGGAGGAGTGGGGAATCAAACCCTGTTCTCCCAGATAAGAGAGCTATGGCTGACCCAAGTCCATTCCAGCAGCTGCAAGTGGAGGAGTGGGGAAATCAAACCCGCTTCACCCAGATAAGAGAGCTATGGCTTACCCAAGGCCATTCCAGCAGCTGCAAGTGAAGGAGTGGGGAATCAAACCCGGTTCTCCCAGATAAGAGTCTGCGCACTTAACCATGACACCAAACTATCTCTCTTGGTAAGCAGGAGGTCCCAGGTTCAATCCCCGCCACCTCCAACTAAAAAGGGTCCAGGGAAATAGGTGTGAAAAACCACAGCTTGAGACCCTGGAGAGCCGCTGCCAGTCTGAGAAGACAATATCGACTCTTATGGACTGAGGAGGGTCTGACTCAGTATAAGGAGGCTTCATATATATATTCACCTCCTTTCCTTTACGACTCATAGCCTCCATCTTCTTCTCGCCTCAGCTGCCTATCAAGGAGTGTCAAACAAGCCAAGGAATCATTACAGAATGCCCAAGAAAATGAGGGAGACGAGGAATAAGGGCAGAACCCGGTTAAAAGATTTCCCAGAACTGCCAGTGGCCTTTGCAGCTCATCCATCATTTCAGTGTGCTCCTAAGACCTCCCCCCTCCCCCAGTTTCTTGAGAAGTGTACAGAAGGGATTCCTCAATAATAATTACACATGCTGCAAGATGGGCCAGTCCACAACCTGCGTAGCCCAGGCTAGCCTAACTTCATCAGATCTCAGAAGGGTTGACCCTGGCCAGTATTTCATAGAAACCTAGAGTTGGAAGGGACCTCCAGGGTCATCTAGTCCAACCCGCTGCACAATGCAGGAAACTCACAAACACCTCCCCCTAAATTCACAGGATCTGCATTGCTGTCAGATGGCCATCTAGCCTCTGTCTAAAACGCTCCAAGGAAGGAGAGCCCACCACCTCCCGAGGAAGCCTGTTCCACTGAGGAACCGCTCTAACCGTCAGGAAGTTCTTCCTAAGGTTGAGCCGGAAACTCTGTTGATTTAATTTCAACCCACTGGTTCTGGTCCTACCTTCCGGGGCCACAGAAAACAATTCCACACCATCCTCTAGACAGCCCTTCAAGGACTTGAAGATGGTGATCCTATCACCTGTCAGCCGCCTCCTCTCCAGGCCAAACATCCCCAGCTCCTTCAACCTTTCCTCATAGGACTTTGTCTCCAGACACCTCACCATCTTCGTCGCTCTCCTCTGGACCTGTTCCAGCTTGTCTAGATCCTTCTTAAAATGTGGTGACCAAAACTGAACGCAATACTCCAGATGAGGACTTACCAGAGCAGAGTAAAGCGATACCCTCACTTCATGTGATCTGGACACTAGACTTCTGTTGATACTGCCCAAAATTGCATTTGCCTTTTTAGCCACCACATCACACTGTTGACTCATGTTCAGCGTAGGGGAGGAACAACATGCCGGGGAGGAACAACATGGCTGATTGCATACATTGGTGATTGAATCCCTGCAAGTAGAAAGGCAGCATGCCAGTGAGAATCCTAGAGTTGGAAGGGACCTCCAGGGTCATCTAGTCCAACCCCCTGCACAATGCAGGAAACTCACAAACACCTCCCCCTAAATTCACAGGATCTTCATTGCTGTCAGATAGCCATCTAGCCTCTGTTGAAAAACCTCCAAGGAAGGAGAGCCCACCACCTCCCAAGGAGGAAGCCTGTTCCACTGAGGAATCGCTCTAAAGCTCCTCCTAATGTTGAATCGGAAACTCTTCTGATTTAATTTCAACCCATTGGTTCTGGCCCTACCTTCTGGGGCCACAGAAAACAATTCCACCCCATCCTCTCTAGGACAGCCCTTCAAGTACTTGAAGATGGAGATCATATCACCTCTCAGCCGTCTCATCTCCAGGCTAAACATCCCCAAGCCTGTGGAAACTTAGAATCATAGAATCCTAGAGCTGGAAGGGACATCCAGGAAACTCACAAACACCTCCCCCTAAATTCACAGGATCCTCATTGCTGTCAGATGGCCATCTAGCCTCTGTTTCAAAACCTCCAAGGAAGGAGAACCCACCATCTCCCGAGGAGGAAGCCTGTTCCACTGAGAAACCGCTCTTAACAGTCATATGCTGCAAGATGGGCCAGTCCACAACCTGTATAGCCCAGGCTAGCCTAACTTCATCAGATCTCAGAAGTTAAACAGGGTTGACCCCGGCCAGTATTTCATAGAATCCTAGAGCTGGAAGGGACCTTCAGGGTCATCTTGTCCAACCCCCTGCACAAGGCAGGAAACTCACAAACACCTCCCCCTAAATTCACAGGATCCTCATTAGCCACAGTGTGTGTGTGTGTGTGTGTGTGTGTGAAATGCAATGTTACAGCAAGATGCATTTTAAGGTAAAAGGTAGTCCCCTGTGCAAGCACCAGTCGTTTCTGACTCTGGGGTGACGTCGCATCACGACGTTTTCACGCAGACTTTTTTATGGGGCGGTTTGCCACTGCCTTCCCTAGTCATCTACACTTCCCCCCTCCCCCAGCAAGCTGGGTGCTCATTTTACTGACCTCGGAAGGATGGAAGGCTGAGTCAACCTTGAGCTGGCTACCTGAACCCAGCTTCCGTCGGGATCGAACTCAAGTCATGAGCAGAGCTTTGGACTGCAGGACTGCAACTCTGCCACTCTGCGCCACGGGGCTAATTCTACAAGAACGTTAAACATCAGAAGGAGTAACAGCGTTAAACAGGAACATCAGAATTAATTAAAAACAGGGACTACGATAATCACAAGCCAAGTCAAAGCAAATATGGACACTCCATGAAATTGCTGAGCAGTGAGTGAGAAGGGATAAAAGGAAGTCTTTCTTCACCCAAAAGGTGATTACCACATGGAATTCACTGCCACAGGAAGTGGCAATGGCCACCAGCATAACCAGCTTCAAGAGGGGATTGGATAAGCAGGTGGACCAGAGGTCCATCAGTGGCTATTAGCCACAGCGTATTGTTGGAACTCTCTGTCTGGGTCAAGTTATGCTCTGTATTCTTGGTGCTTGGAGGGGCAACAGTGGGAGGGCTTCTAGTGTCCTGGCCCCACTGATGGACCTCCTGATAGCACTTGGGTTTTTTTGGCCCCTGTGTGACACAGAATGTTGGACTGGATGGGCCATTGGTCTGATCCAACATGGCTTGTCTCATGTTCTTATGTGACACAGAGAGTTGGACTGGATAGGCCACTGGCCTGATCCAACATGGCTTCTCTTATGTTCTCATGTGACGCAGAGTGTTGGACTGGATGGGCCACTGCCTGATCCAACACGGCTTCTCTTATGTGACACAGAGTGTTGGACTGGATGGGCCATTGGCCTGCTCCAACATGGCTTCTCTTATGTTCTTATGCGACACAGAGTGTTGGACTGGATGGGCCATTGGCCTGATCCAACATGGCTTCTCTCATGTTCTTATAACCTGACACTGAGCAAAACTCCAGTTGCATTTACTGGGAGATACTGAGAAGATAAGGACAAATAGAAGTGTGGAGCTGTGCTCAATCCTTGGAGAGAAGCAGAACAGGGCCAAATTGGAATTGTATCCCTTGGTGAGCTGCCTGAAGAAGGATTTTCTGAAAGTGGCAGAAGCCTCAGTCCAGTTTCAGCCACACCAGTTTGGGAACTGCAATCACACCTGCATTGGTGCATTGGACTTCAGGAAGAAAACATTGTAGACTGTAAAATGGGCTGTAAAATAATTCCAAATTAATTTGTGAAAAATACTGTGGTTTAAAATTTTGTTTTCAATATATGCATTAGTTAACGCTCTCACAGAGCGTTCTAATCTAAGCCATATACCTGATTTACGGAATCAGCCTTGCTTTCAGATGGCCATCTAGCCTCCGCTTAAAAACCTCCAAAGAAGGAGAAGGCAGGCGTCCCCTCACCCTTCAAAAACGGATGCACAAATCATTCGCCCTCAGAGAAGGCTGCCCTTTGCGTCCCTCTGTGAGTCATTCACGGGGGCGCATCCAGAACAGTGACTCAAGCAGATCCTCAGGTGGCAGACTCCTTTGAGTGGCGACAGGGGGTGGAGTGTTGTTCTGTTGCTGGCATATTTTCGACAGGCACCTTTTGCGCCTTTGAGAGCGGCGTATGCCTTCCATTTTCGTTTGGAAATAAAAACATATCAGATATCAGAAGCTACAAGAATGCTCTTTTAAGGGCTGCCAACTCAGCAAGGAAGAAATCCTCATCCAGAATTTGCAAGGCAGAGGGCCAGAACACCTGTTTGTTATTTGTGCGTGTGCGTGTGTGTGTGTGTGTGTGAGAGCGAGTGCATGCATAGAATCTTACCAGATACCTTGTGCCTTGCCAGAAATGAAAGCCAGAGGCGGACTTTAATCCGGAAGAACCGAGTTTGAGTCCCCACTCCTCCGCATGCAGCTGCTGGGTGTCCTTGGCTCAGTCACAGTTCTCTCCAGGCCTCAGATTCAGTAGAAGCTCACATAGGGTTACCAAGTCCAATTCAAGAAATATCTGGCGACTTTGGGGGTGGAGCCAGGATACATTAGGGGTGGAGCCAAGATCAAGGCTGTGACAAGCATAACTGATCTCCAAAGGGAGTTTGGGAGTTTGAGCCTGCCTTGGCGGGGAGGGCAGGGTATAAATAAAAATTTACTTACTTACTAACTTACCATTTCAATGCCTTCCTTCCATAGGAAATAATGAAGGATAGGGGCACTTTTTTGGGGGGGGTCATAGAATTGGACCCCCTGGTCCGATCTTTTTGAAACTTGGGGGGTATTTTGGGGAGAGGCAGTAGATACTATACTGAAAATTTGGTGCCTCTGCCCCCCAAAAACAGCCCCCCCAGAGCCCGGGATACCCGCAGATCCATTCTCCATGATTTTCTATGGGAATAAATCTCCATAGGGAATAATAGAGTTCCCAGCAGACATTTCCCTCCCCTTCCCCCGCTTTCTGACGACCCTGAAGCGGGGGGAGGGTCTCTAAACCGGGCGATCCCCTGCCCCCACCTGGAGATTGGCAACCCTGCTGCATACGGAATAATGGAGTGCCCAGCAGACATTAAGAACATAAGAGAAGCCATGTTGGATCAGGCCAACGGCCCATCCAGTCCAACACTCTGTGTCACACAGTGGCAAAAATTTTTTATATATACACAAACACTGTGGCTAATAGCCACTTATGGACCTGTGCTCCATATTTTTATCTAAACCCCTCTTGAAGGTGGCTATACTTGTGGCCGCTACCACCTCCTGTGGCAGTGAATTCCACATGTTAATCACCCTTTGGGTGAAGAAGTACTTCCTTTTATCCATTTTAACCTGTCTGCTCAGCAATTTCATCGAATGCCCACGAGTTCGTGTATTGTGAGAAAGGGAGAAAAGGACTTCTTTCTCTACTTTCTCCATCCCATGCATTATCTTGTAAACCTCTATCATGTCACCCCGCAGTCGACGTTTCTCCAAGCTAAAGAGCCCCACGAGTTTCAACCTTTCTTCATAGGGAAAGTGCTCCAGCCCTTTAATCATTCTAGTTGCCCTTTTCTGGACTTTCGCCAATGCTATAATATCCTTTTTGAGGTGCGGCGACCAGAACTGCACACAGTACTCCAAATGAGACCGCACCATCGATTTATACAGGGGCATTATGATACTGGCTGATTTGTTTTCAATTCCCTTCCTAATAATTCCCAGCATGGCGTTGGCCATTTTTATTGCAAACGCACACTGTCTTGACATTTTCAGTGAGTTATGAACCACGACCCCAAGATGATGATGATGATGATGATAATAATAATAATAATAATAACAAAATTTATTTTTGTATCCCGCCCACCCCCGCCAAAGGCGGGCTCAGGGCGGCTCACAGACATGGAATACCATGATTTAAATAAAACAATGTAGACAACAATTTTAAATACAATCAATTACATAAATTAATTAAAATAGATAAAACAGGTGCTATAAAATACTCTCTCTTTTTATCTAAACCCCTCTTGAAAAAAGATCTCTCTTTTGGTCAGTCTCTGCCAGTTCACACCCCATCAACTTGTATTTGTAGCTGGGATTCTTGGCCCCAATGTGCATTACTTTGCACTTGGCTACATTGAACCACATCTGCCACGTTGACGCCCACTCACCCAGCCTCAACAGATCCCTTTGGAGTTCCTCACAATCCTCTCTGGTTCTCACCACCCTGAACAATTTAGTGTCATCCGGAAACTTGGCCACTTCACTGCTCACTCCCAACTCTAAATCATTTATGAACAAGTTAAAGAGCATGGGACCCAGTACCGAGCCCTGCGGCACCCCACTGCTTACCGTCCTCCACTGCGAAGACTGCCCATTTATATTCACTCTCTGCTTCCTATTACTCAGCCAGTTTTTGATCCACAAGAGGACCTGTCCTTTTACTCCATGACTCTCAAGCTTTCTAAGGAGCCTTTGATGAGAAACTTTATCAAAAGCTTTCTGGAAGTCAAGGTAAACAATATCTATCGGGTCTTCCCCTCCCCCCCGCTTTCTAATGACCCTGAAGCAGGGGCAGGGCCTCCAAACCGGGGGATCCCCTGCCCCCACCTGGGGATTGGCAACCCTATGGGTCATCCATGGCTCTCGCAGGAGTTGTCCTTGAAAGGGCAGTTTCTGTCAGAGCTCTCTCAGCCCCACCCACCTCACAGGGTGTCTGTTGTGGGGGAGGAAGGTAAAGGAGATTGTGAGCCGCTCTGAGACTCTTGGGAGTGGAGGCGGGATATAAATCCAATATCTTCATCTACCTCACAGGGTGTCTGTTGTGGGGGAGGAAGGGAAAGGAGATTGTGAGCCGCTCTGAGACTCTTCGGAGTGGAGGGTGGGATATAAATCCAATATCTTCATCTACCTCACAGGGTGTCTGTTGTGGGGGAGGAAGGGGAAGGAGATTGTGAGCCGCTCTGAGACTCTTCGGAGTGGAGGGCGGGATATAAATCCAATCTCTTCATCTACCTCACAGGGTGTCTGTTGTGGGGGAGGAAGGGAAAGGAGATTGTGAGCCGCTCTGAGACTCTTCGGAGTGGAGGGCGGGATATAAATCCAATCTCTTCATCTACCTCACAGGGTGTCTGTTGTGGGGGAGGAAGGTAAAGAAGATTGTGAGCCGCTCTGAGACTCTTCGGAGTGGAGGGAGGGATATAAATCCAATATCTTCTTCTTCTTCTTCCTCCTCTCTTGACTGACCAGAAGAAAGGACATGGATATTATGGCTTGGGCGCACAAGTACTTGAATTCCTGTCATAGAGAATCTCTCAGAGGAGAGCAACCCAGATGATATGAAGATTGGAGTCCTCATAAGGAAAGGCTGAAGAGTCTGGAACTTTTCAGTTGAGAAAAGAAATGGCTTAACAGAGGACACGAGGTTTATAAAATTGCGCTTGGGGCGGAGAGAGTGGACACAGAGAACTGTGTCTCCCTCTCCCAAAAGACTAGAATTCAGGGCATCAAATGAAGCTGATGGGCAGGAGGTTTAGGACACACGAAAGGAAAAAACTGCTTAACACAGAAAGGGATGAAAATGTGGAATTTGCCGCCAGAGGATTTGGTGAGGGCCACAGGAATGAACAGCTTGAAAAGGGGATTAGATAAATTCATGAAGGAGACGTCTATCAATGGCTACTAGCTGTGGTGACTGAAGGGAACCTCCACATTCAGAGGAACTAAATCTCTGAATCCCAGAGCCAGGAGACAACTTCAGGGGAAGGCCTCGGCCTCTCTGCCTTGTTGTTGGCCCTCCAGAGGAACTGGCTGGCCACTGTGTGAGACAGGAGGCTGTACTAGATGGACCCTCCCTGGTCTGATCCAGCAGGGCTCTTCTGAGGTTCTTCTCAGGGGAAGGCCTCAGCCTCTCTGCCCTGTTGTTGGCCCTCCAGAGGAACTGGTTGGCCACTGTGTGAGACAGAAGTCTGGACTAGATGGACCCTCCCTGGTCTGACCCAGCAGGGCTCTTCTGAGGTTCTTCTCAGGGGAAGGCCTCGGCCTCTCTGCCCTGTTGTTGGCCCTCCAGAGGAACTGGTTGGCCACTGTGTGAGACAGAAGTCTGGACTAGATGGACCCTCCCTGGTCTGACCCAGCAGGGCTCTTCTGAGGTTCTTCTCAGGGGAAGGCCTCAGCCTCTCTGCCCTGTTGTTGGCCCTCTAGAGAAACTGGTTGGCCACTGTGTGAGACAGAAGTCTGGACTAGATGGACCCTCCCTGGTCTGACCCAGCAGGGCTCTTCTGAGGTTCTTCTCAGGGGAAGGCCTCGGCCTCTCTGCCCTGTTGTTGGCCCTCCAGAGGAACTAGTTGGCCACTGTGTGAGACAGGAGGCTGGACTGGATGGACCCTCCCTAGTCTGACCCAGCAGGGCTCTTCTGTTGTTCTTCTCAGGGGAAGGCCTCGGCCTCTCTGCCCTGTTGTTGGCCCTCCGGAAGAACAGGTTGGCCCGTGTGGGACAGGAGGCTGGACTAGATGGGCCCTCCCTGGTCTGACCCAGCAGGGCTCTTCTGATGCTCTTCTCAGGGGAAGGCCTCGGCCTCTCTGCCCTGTTGTTGGCCCTCTAGAGGAACTGGTTGGCCACTGTGTGAGACGGGAGGCTGGACCAGATGGACCCTCCCTGGTCTGACCCAGCAGTGCTGTTCTGATGTTCTTCTCAAGGGAAGGCCTCGGCCTCTCTGCCCTGTTGTTGTCCCTCCAGAGGAACTGGCTGGCCCCCATGTGAGACAGGAGGCTGGACTAGATGGACCCTCCCTGGTCTGACCCAGCAGGGCTCTTCTGAGGTTCTTCTCAGGGGAAGGCCTCAGCCTCTCTGCCCTGTTGTTGGCCCTCTAGAGGAACTGGTTGGCCACTGTGTGAGACGGGAGGCTGGACCAGATGGACCCTCCCTGGTCTGACCCAGCAGTGCTCTTCTGATGTTCTTCTCAAGGGAAGGCCTCAGCCTCTCTGCCCTGTTGTTGGCCCTCCAGAGGAACTGGCTGGCCCACTGTGTGTGACAGGAGGCTGGACTAGATGGACCTTCACTGGTTTGATCCAGCAGGGCTGTTCTGATGTTCTTATGTTCTCTCGCCAATCACAATCTCTTGGAAAATTCAAACACTTGGCAGGATGTTTGCCACTCAGCTATTCATCAAGCGAGGCCATACGCCATTCCTCTCCAGAAATGGGATTCATTTGCGCCACAACTCCAGCGCCCGAATTATACCCCTATATATCCCACCAACACTCTCCCCCACCGACGCCCCCCCCCACCTCGATTCATCGTCTTTCCTCCCAAAAACTGCTCCAGCAGCTTGGGGCTGGGGGACAATTCATTCCCCCGCAGGAAGGTGGCCAACGCTTTCATTATCAGCATCAAAGAGATCCTTTTATAAATAAATTGCCCCGTTATTTACTCACCAAGCTGGCTCCCTCAGCCGCTGGCGGAGATCTGATCCTCTCCCCCCGCCCCATTTGTAAATGTTTAGCGTTGAGATGAATAAGACCAGCTCCCCCTTCTTGGCCAGAGACACGTGAGGTTCCTCTCTTGGGGTAAAGCATCCATCGCTCTATGAATCACTCGCTTCAATGGGACCGTTGGCCAAAGGGAGTACAAAGGCCTGCATTGTGCAGCCTTCTTTGGAGACCTCTCTGATAACAGCCTAGAGCGGGAAGGCGGGGGGGGGGGGGGAGGCGTCCTGGCTTTGCGGCAGAACGCAGGCTTTGCATGTAGAAAACCTCGAGTTCCATTTTGGGCACCCCCTGAGGTTGCCAATTCTACTTTGTGAAATCCCTGGAGATTGGGGTCAGAGGGGAGGTGGAGATTGACAGAAGTGCAAAGGTAAAGGTAGTCCCCTGTGCAAGCACCAGTTGTTTAGTCATTCTGGTTGCCCTTTTCTGCACTTTTTCCAATGCTGTAAAATCCTCCAGGGATTTGGTGCGGTCTCTTTTGGAATACTGTGTACAATTCTGGTCACCGCACCTCAAAAAAGATATCATGACATTGGAAAAAGTGCAGAAAAGGGCAACTAGAATGATTGGAACACTTTCCCTATGAAGAAAGGTTTAGACGCTTGGGGCTCTTTAGCTTGGAGAAACGTCGACTGCAGGGTGACATGATAGAGGTTTACAAGATTATGCATGGGATGGAGAAAGCAGAGAAAGAAGTACTTTTCTCCCTTTCTCACAATATAAGAACTCATGGGCATTCGATGAAATTGCTGAGCAGTCAGGTTAAAACGGATAAAAGGAACTCTTTCTTCACCCGAAGGGTGATTAACATGTGGAATTCACTGCCACAGGAGGTGGCGGCGGCTACAAGCATAGCCAGCTTTAAGAGGGGATTGGATAAAAATATGGAGCAGAGGTCCATCAGTGGCTATTAGCTACGGTATGTATGTATATATATATATGTGTGTGTGTGTGTGCGTGTGGTGTGGTGACCAGAATTGTACACAGTATTCCAAATTAGACCACCAGACCATCTATTTATACAGGAGTCTTTTGATATTTTATGGCACACCAGCTTAGGGTTTCCCATCCCCCATGGTTGCTGATGGGGGGTGGCGGGCAGAGAGCCAGTTTGGTGTAGTGGTGAAGTGTGCAGACTCTTATCTGGGAGAACCGGGTTTGACTCCCCACTCCTCCACTTGCAGCTGCTGGCATGGCCTTGGGTCAGTCATAACCATCGCAGGAGTTGTCCTTGAAAGGGTAGCTGCTGTGAGAGCCCTCTCAGCCCCACCCACCCCACAGGGTGTCTGTTGTGGGGGAAGGAGGTAGAGGAGATTGTGAGCCTCTCTGAGACTCTGATTCAGAGAGAAGGGCGGTGTCATGTTCTCCGGGTGCAGTCAGGCTAGTCCAAAGCTAGTCCAGGGTCAAAGTCCAGGGAGTCAAGCAGGAGCCAAGTCACCAAAGCCAAATCGCAAACAGGAATCAGAAGTCAGTGTTCAAAAGCCAAAGGGTCAGGGTGCCAAGGAATTCAAGCAGGTCAGGCTCTGGAATCAGAAAGGAGCGTGGATGCAAGCCAGAGAATAGACTTGCTGCTTCCACATGGTTCCCAGGTCCTGGGTGGGAGTTATATGGGAGCCTCAAACAGCCTGCTCCCTGGGTGGCAGTGACTCTGCTAGAACTCAGGGCTTAGAGATCTAAAGCATCGGCGTGCCTCATGTCTTCGCTCTGAAAGTTCTTTCCGGAGCCTGCTTCGAACTCTTGAGATGGTAGGGGGAGAGCTTGGATGGATTGTCAGCAGCCGAAGAGCTGGTAGGCAACTCTTCCAGGTCTGTTAACCCTTCCAACTCCCTCTCGTCAGGGCTCATGACAGGCGGGGTATAAATCTGTGCTCGTCATCTTCTTCTTCTCTTGACCTGTCTTGTTCCAGATCTTATTAGTGGTTTTTTTTGGAGAGGAGGACGAAAGCGCGATCTGAGACTCTAGAGAGCCACCGCAAGTTAGAGTTCCGAACCAGATGGCGTGACAGTCTGGTTCAACAGAAGGTGGTTTTGCATGCTCATATCATATCCAGTTTTTTTTTTTTTAAAAAAAAATAAGAACTTGTATAAAAATTATAGATAATGTGAGCCTTGAGTCGTCAGTGACACCTTTTGAGCGGATCCAATGTTGCATTGATTAAATGTTACCAGAAACCTTCCTTCTGGTGCAGACTTCTAATTTTGCTTATCACTCCAGAGTTTCTAGGAGACATCAATGTCGGGACGGAGCTCTTGGTATTCCCAGGTTCACTGTGATGTCATGGCTACACCAGAAAGGTCAGTCTCCCCAAGAAAAGACTGCTGAGGATTGGGGTCGACCAGAGAAGAAGAAGAAGATATTGGGATGGAGAAAGCAGAGAAAGAAGTCCTTTTCTCCCTTTCTCACATACAAGAACTCGTGGGCATTCGATGAAATTGCTGAGCAGTCGGGTTAAAACAGATAAAAAGAAGTCCTTCTTCACCCCAAAGGGTGATTGACATGTGGAATTCACTGCCACAGGAGGTGGGGCAGCTGCACCAAACTGACTCTCTTCCTACTCCACAACAGACACCCTGTGAGGAGGGTGGGGCTGAGAGGGCTCTCCCAGAAGCACCCCTTTCAAGGACAACCTCTGCCAGAGCTATGGCTGACCCAAGGCCATTCAGCAGGTGCAAGTGGAGGAGTGGGGAATCAAACCGGTTCTCCCAGATAAGAGTCCGCACACTTAACCACTACACCAAACTGACTCTCTTCCTATTCCACAACAGACACCCTGTGAGGCGGGTGGGGCTGAGAGGGCTCTCCCAGAAGCAGCCCTTTCAAGGACAACCTCTGCCAGAGCTATGGCTGACCCAAGGCCATTCCAGCAGGTGCAAGTGGAGGAGTGGGGAATCAAACCCGGTTCTCCCAGATAAGAGTCCGCACACTTAACCACTACACCAAACTGGCTCTCCAAGGAGAATCATGGATGTCAAAGTCAAAGTATTTTATTGTTGGAGCCATAGGCTGTAACAACCCACCAAAACCTCCACCCCCCTGCCAAGGTATACAATTTACTTCTAGCCATAAAAAATTAAAACATAAAAAATGCATAGGAAAATACAGCACTATGCACACGATTTAAAACATATATAATAATAAAACGATGTGACAGAATGTGACCATAACTTGGCCAGAATTCTTGCACGGGTTGCTGCAGTTATCTTCTTCCTTATTTTTTATGCTAAAAACATGAAAGTAGCCACCTTAAGGGTTGCATCGCGGATGCGCACTGAAGAAAAACAAAACCTGAAGGTTTCTGTGAAAAAACAAACAAACCTCACACCAATAAACCAAACTCTACCTGTGGGCAGTGATGCTCTGTCTTCTGGTGCTCGCGGGAGGGTAGGAAGGGGTTATGGTGAGAGGGGCTTCTAGTTCCTTTTATCCGTTTTAACCTGACTACTCAGCAATTTCATTGAATGCCCACGAGTTCTTGTATTGCGAGAATGGGAGAAAACGTCTAATAATAATAATAATAATAATAATAATAATAATAATAATAATAATAAATTTTATTTGTATCCCGCCCTCCCCGCCTAGCAGGCTCAGGGCGGCTAACAGCATTCATAAACATACAATGATAAATATAAAACTTTAAATTTAACAAATATAAAACTTTAAGTTTAACATCATTTAAAAACCAGTCCATATAAGTAAAATTTTCTAACTTAATCTGACAGTGATGATGGCATTTTCGACGCTAGTTTCTGTCAGTTTACATAATTTACATAGAGACAATAGGTCCTTAGACAGGACCGTGTTGGCGGATCTTTGATTAACAACCTTATTCAGCAGCCCGTATATGCTAGCATTGAAGAGGGTGGTCTTGCAGGCCCTGCGGAACTGATCAAGGTTCCGCAGGGCCCGCACCTCCTCCGGGAGCTGATTCCATAGGGCAGGGGCCGCGATTGAAAAGGCCCGTGCTCGGGTGTTCTGAAGCTTAATCTCTTTCGGCCCAGGGATAGTCATTTTATTTTTCCCGGCTGACCTCAGTGCTCTCTGGGGTTCATATGGGAAAGACGGTCCCTCAGGTAGGCCGGTCCTCGGCCATATAAGGCTTTAAAAGGTAATGACCAACACTTTGTATTGGACCGCGTATATGATTGGCAGCCAGTGCAGTTCACGTAGCCCCGGCTGTATATGCTCCCACCTCGGGAGTCCCAACAAACAGCCTGGCCGCCGCGTTCTGCACTAGCTGCAACCTCCGGGTCTGGCACAAAGGTAGCCCCAAGTAGAGGGCATTACAGTAGTCTAATCTTGAGGTGACTGTTGCGTGGATCACTGTTGCGAGGTCCCGACGTTCTAGGAAAGGGGCCAACTGCCTTGCCGCCTCAGATGGAAGAATGCTGACTTGGCAGTGGCTGCTATGCGGCCTCCATCGATAATGAAGGCTCCAGTTAAAACTATTATGACCTATCCTTAAAGTCAATCTTTTCGTAGTAAAATCCTGAACTATAACTGCTTGAAGCTTATTTCTGCGCTGACCGTGATTAAATGCGTAACTTGGTAGCTTAGTATATGATAATATTGCATGAAAGAAGAAGAAGAAGAAGAAGAAGAAGATATTGGATTTATATCCCGCCCTCCACATCCGAAGAGTCTCAGAGCGGCTTACAATCTCCTTTACCTTCCTCCCCCACAACAAACACCCTGTGAGTGGGTGGGGCTGGAGAGGGCTCTCACAGCTGCTGCCCTTTCAAGGACAACCTCTGCCAGAGCTATGGCTGACCCAAGGCCATTCCAGCAGGTGCGAGTGGAGGAGTGGGGAATCAAACCCGGTTCTCCCAGATAAGAGTCTGCACACTTAACCACTACACCAAACTGCTCTCCTGAAAGATATGATAGATTTAACAGAACATCTTATAGGATCTTATTGTGACTATTTTTTTAAAAAAGTATAACCAATGCTAGCATGAAAACTTTATAACAGCCTAATGCGGGAAATTATATCATAATCCATTTATGTCTTGCGTTCAGATGTTTTAAGCGAATTGACTGATTGAGCTGATCGTTGAATGGAACTAGGCTTCCCAACCCTCCGCCCTGGCGGGGGACCCCAGGATTTTCCAGCCTCTTCCCCCGCTCCCACAAAAAATGGAAGCGGGGGGAGGGGGGAAACGGCGCCAAGGAGCATGGCGAGCTGCCCCATCCCGGAGCGGGCAAGGCCGCCGCACCGCGCTGCTGCCACCCCCTCCCGCCCACCGCAGCTGCTCCTCTGAGATGGGCCCAGGCTGAGCCCATCTCGGAGGAGCAGCCAAGAGGCAGGCAGCAGCGCAGGCAAAACCAGCGAGGCAAAACCAGAGAAGGGGGAGTGCGGATAATTCCCAGCATGTTCTAATCCAACTACTCAGCAATCTCATTGAATGCCCACTAGTTTCTCATATGTGAGAAAGGGAGAAAAGGACTTCTTTCTCTACTTTCTCCATCCCATGCATAATCTTGTAAACCTCTATCATGACACCCCGCAGTCGATGTTTCTCCAAGCTAAAGAGCCCCAAGCGTTTTAACCTTTCTTCATAGGGAAAGTGTTCCAAATCTTTAATCATTCTAGTTGCCCTTTTTTTGCACTTTTTCCAATGCTATAATATCCTTTTTGAGGTGCGGTGACTAGAATTGCACACAGTATTCCAAATGAGACCGCGCCATCGATTCATACAGGGGCATTATGATACTGGCTGATTTGTTTTCCATTCCCTTCTTAATAATTCCCAGCATGTTCTAATCCGACTACTCAGCAATATCATTGAATGCCACGAGTTCTCATATTGTGGAGAAAGGGAGAAAATGACTTCTTTCTCTACTTTCTCCATCCCATGCATAATCTTGTAAACCTCTATCGTGTCACCCCACAGTCGACGTTTCTCCAAGCTTAAGAGCCTCAAGCGTTTTAAACCTTTCTTCATAGGGAAAGTGTTCCAACCCTTTAATCATCCCAGTTGCCCTCTTCTGGACTTTCTCCAATGATATAATATCCTTTTTGAGGTGCGGTGACCAGAACTGCACACAGTACTCCAAATGAGACCGTGCCATCGATTTATACAGGGGCATTATGATACTGGCTGATTTGTTTTCCATTCCCTTCCTAATAATTCCCAGTATGTTCTAACCCGACTGCTCAGCAATTTCATCGAATGCCCACGAGTTCTTGTATTGTAAGAAAGGGAGAAAAGTACTTCTTTATCTACTTTCTCCATCCATGCATAATCTTGTAAACCTCTATCATGTCACCCCACAGTCGACGTTTCTCCAAGCTAAAGAGCCCCAAGTGTTTTAACCTTTCTTCATAGGGAAAGTGTTCCAACCCTTTAATCATTCTAGTTGCCCCTTTTCTGCACTTTTTCCAAACCTATAATATCCTTTTTGAGGTGTGGTGACCAGAACTGCACACAGTACTCCAAATGAGACCGCACCATTGATTTATACAGGGGCATGATGATACTGGCTGATTTGTTTTCCATTCCCTTCCTAATAATTCCCAGCATGTTCTAATCCAACTACTCAGCAAATTAATTGAATGCCCACGAGTTCTCATATTGTGAGAAAGGGAGAAAAGGACTTCTTTCTCTACTTTCTCCATCCCATGCATAATCTTGTAAACCTCTATCATGTCACCCCGCAGTCGATGTTTCTCCAAGCTAAAGAGCCCCAAGCGTTTTAACCTTTCTTCATAGGGGAAGTGTTCCAAATCTTTAATCATTCCAGTTGCCCTCTTCTGGACTTTCTCCAATGCTATAATTGCACACAGTACTCCAAATGAGACCGCGCCATCGATTTATACAGGGGCATTATGATACTGGCTAATTTGTTTTCCATTCCCTTCCTAATAATTCCCAGCATGTTCTAATCCGACTGCTCAGCAATTTCATCGAATGCTCACGAGTTCTCGTATTTTGAGAAAGGGAGAAAAGGACTTCAGGCAAGGCGAAGCTCCTGTGTTTTCACTTACAGTTAATTTCACATCCACTCGAATCTTTCCGGAGAAGGATCCGCCTTCCTCTAGCTGCACCTGTCGCTCTGAGCAGATCAACTCGTCCGCCGATGTGGACTGGATTAGCCTATCCTCTCCCCCTGGGGGAACGTACTAGGATGTTAAACAGGTGCTTCCACAGCACCAGCCTATTAAATTTCAAAGTGTGTGGGATGGAGAGGAGAGATGCAGGTCAGAGAAGATTGTGCTCCTGGCTTGGCAAGTCCAGACAGGGGTACGGCGGGAGCCAGCTTGTCTTCTCCGAGCTGCACACGCCTCACCTCTTTAGCGTGGCGTTTGGAGTCTACAAAAGGACCCGGAGAAGAAAACATTGACTCAGCCGTTTCCCTCTTGATGTCTTGATTAATATTTTTTAAAATGCGCTTTAACCCTCAATCCTCTTCTCTCGTCGAAACGAAACCTATGGTTTTATCGACGTTTTCTCCCTTTCCTTTCCTCATTTTTTCGCTCTCTCACAAAACCCCTGAGAGGTACATTATGCTGAGAGAGGACTTCAGTTCTGAACCCAGGGCTCCCGGATGCTAAGTGGATACTCTAACTGCTACTCCGGACTGGTGCCGCCATCACCTTCCGTGATTTGGTAGCGTCCAAATTAGAGTACTACATTCTGTTGTAGACGGGGCTGCCCTTGAAGGCTGTCCAGAAATAGACGTTCATTTACAATTGTGCTGCTTTAGTGTTGATGGGTGCAGTCATAGACACGGATCCTACAAGATCTTCATTGGAGATTGTGAGCCGCTCTGAGACTCTTCGGAGTGGAGGGCGGGATATAAATCCAATATCATCATCATTTAAAAGTCTCCGCTAACAGACACTTCTTGCTCTGAATTATTGCATCAAAAACGGGAGACAGTGGCTGTGCTGTAGCAATCTTGAGTAGGCTGTTCAGGTGTGTGTCTGTAAGTTGTAAACCTAGCAAAGCGAACTGCGATGCAGAAGGAAGCAAGAGAGAATGAGAAGGAGAAGGATGCAGACAACAGCCAATTGCTCAGGGGCCTGATAGGAGACCTCCGGGGGCCTGATTCGACCCATGGGCCGCATCTTTGACACCCCTGACTTAGAGCTTATCCCATATATACTACATTGTATATTGCTGAGCAGACAGGTTAAAACTGATAAAAGGAAGTACTTCTTCACCCAAAAGGTGATTAACATGTGGAATTCACTGCCACAGGAGGTGGTGGCGGCCACAAGCATAGCCACCTTCAAGAGAGGGTTAGATAAAAATATGGAGCAGAGGTCCATCAGTGGCTGTTAGCCACAGTGTGTGTATATATATATATATATATATATATATATATATATATATATATATATATATATATATATATATATATATATATATATATATATATATATATATATATATAATTTTTTTTGGCCACTGTGTGACACAGAGTGTTGGACTGGATGGGCCACTGGCCTGATCCAACATGGCTTCTGTTATGTTCTTATGTGACACAGAGTGTTTGACTGGATGGGCCATTGTCCTGATCCAACATGGGCTTCTCTTATGTTCTTATGTGACACAGAGTGTTGGACTGGATGGGCCACTGGCCTGATCCAACAGGGCTTCTCTTATGTTCTCATGTGTGACACAGAGTGTTGGACTGGATGGGCCATTGTCCTGATCCAACATGGGCTTCTCTTATGTTCTTATGTGACACAGAGTGTTGGACTGGATGGGACATTGGCCTGATCCAGCATGGCTCCTCTTATGTTCTCATGTGTGACACAGAGTGTTGGACTGGATGGGCCATTGTCCTGATCCAACATGGGCTTCTCTTATGTTCTTATGTGACACAGAGTGTTGGACTGGAGGGGCCACTGGCCTGATCCAACAGGGCTTCTCTTATGTTCTCATGTGTGACACAGAGTGTTAGACTGGAGGGGCCATTGTCCTGATCCAACATGGCTTCTCTTATGTTCTTATGTGACACAGAGTGTTGGACTGGAGGGGCCACTGGCCTGATCCAACATGGCTTCTGTTATGTTCTTATGTGACACAGAGTGTTTGACTGGATGGGCCATTGTCCTGATCCAACATGGGCTTCTCTTATGTTCTTATGTGACACAGAGTGTTGGACTGGATGGGCCACTGGCCTGATCCAACAGGGCTTCTCTTATGTTCTCATGTGTGACACAGAGTGTTGGACTGGATGGGCCATTGTCCTGATCCAACATGGGCTTCTCTTATGTTCTTATGTGACACAGAGTGTTGGACTGGATGGGACATTGGCCTGATCCAGCATGGCTCCTCTTATGTTCTCATGTGTGACACAGAGTGTTGGACTGGATGGGCCATTGTCCTGATCCAACATGGGCTTCTCTTATGTTCTTATGTGACACAGAGTGTTGGACTGGAGGGGCCACTGGCCTGATCCAACAGGGCTTCTCTTATGTTCTCATGTGTGACACAGAGTGTTGGACTGGATGGGCCATTGTCCTGATCCAACATGGGCTTCTCTTATGTTCTCATGTGTGACACAGAGTGTTAGACTGGAGGGGCCATTGTCCTGATCCAACATGGCTTCTCTTATGTTCTTATGTGACACAGAGTGTTGGACTGGAGGGGCCACTGGCCTGATCCAACAGGGCTTCTCTTATGTTCTCATGTGTGACACAGAGTGTTGGACTGGATGGGCCATTGTCCTGATCCAACATGGGCTTCTCTTATGTTCTTATGTGACACAGAGTGTTGGACTGGAGGGGCCACTGGCCTGATCCAACAGGGCTCCTCTTCTGTTCTTATGTGACACAGAGTGTTGGACTGGAAGGGCCACTGGCCTGATCCAACATGGCTTCTCTTATGTTCTTATGTGACACAGAGTGTTGGACTGGAGGGGCCACTGGCCTGATCCAACAGGGCTTCTCTTATGTTCTTATGTGACACACAGTGTTGGACTGGATGGGCAATTGGCCTGATCCAACAGGGCTTCTCTGATGTTCTTATGTGACACAGAGTGTTGGACTGGATGGGCCATTGGCCTGATCTAACATGGCTTCTCTTATGTTCTTACATTGTGTGTGTGTGGGCTTATATTTGTCTCTAATGGTATTTGCATATGCACCAGCTGGTGGCTGGCTGTCTTGTGGGATTCCATGTGGTCTCCATGAGACAGAGATCAGTTTCCCTGGAAAAACTGGCCACGTTGGAAGACATGACACGTCCTCTCCTAAAACCCCACCGGTCACAGGCTTCACCCCCCCCCCCAAACCTCCAAGTATGTCCCAAACCAGAGATGGCACATTTTTTTTAATCCATCGAGGTTTTTATTGTTTTTTCATTGGTATGGTGGAATGTTACAACTGTGATGCACACAAGAGACTAGCAAGGAGCTTGCATTAGGGAGGTGAGCTTGGCCATGGTAGCTGAGGTGCACAAAGGACGCAACAGGCCCTTAGGAAGGCAACCGAGAGATCTATGCAAAGGTGGATCCGTTCCACCCCACGTTACTAGCGCTCGTATCGTAATAGTCGATGTAGACCCTGTCCGCAGGTATTTGCAGGTATTTAGAAAGCAGCTCACACACTAACTTCGAGTAAGCCTTGTTTTGCGGCGCACCTATCTTGCCGATACTGTGTAAGCTACACAGGGCACATGGCTCGGCTGAGCCCCCTCAAAGTTATCAGCTGGTCGGTCACGATGTGGATTGCAATATACTGGGTTGGTTTGCCAGTAGCCTTGGCCGGCTGCCGGGTCAGCTCCCCCGGCAGGTTCTCGGGTACGGCCCGGCGGCGCACGTCGGTGTTAATCACGAGCATCGGCATCTTGGCGGCGGTGGCAGCAACACCCACTCCAGAGATGGCACATTTAGACCGATTTTGCACATTTAGACCGATTTTGCACCTCACAGGGTGTCTGTTGCAGGGGAGGAAGGGAAAGGAGATTGTGAGCCGCTCTCAGACTCTGTCCTTGAAAGGGCAGCTGTTGTGAGAGCTTTCTCAGCCCCACCCACCTCACAGGGTGTCTGTTGTGGGGGGAGAAGATATAGGAGATTGTAAGCCGCTCTGTGTCTCTTATTCAGAGAGAAGGGCAGGGTATAAATCTGCAATTCTTCTTCTTCTTCTTACAAGGCTCTTTTTTGTAAGCTCTTGGAGGATTGGCTAAATCAGGGGTGTGTGGCCTAGTACGCAAAGGAGCTCTTGCTAGAATTCCACCCCTGGTTGTGTGTGATCACAGACTGAGACCGATTTCGCACTATTGCGAAATAATACAGTTAATACAGTTAAATAATACAGATGATACAGTTAAAATACAGTTCATAAGTTAAATATATTAAATAAGTAATCTAAAACCAGCATAACTTAACGGTGCCACAATCTCAGCATGTACAAAGATGGCTTGATGTTACTACCAGGTTCTATTTTAGAAAGCTAGTTGGAAGAGGGTGTGTGGTTGGAAGAAGTTTGTGTGGTTGCCGCCTAGGATTAGGTGCTCCGGTCTTTTGGCTGAACCAGAATTGGCTTGCCAGATGCTGACGGAGTTTCTCTCTGGCTGGCTTCCTTATCTGACCATGTGTTTGCATTTCTGTGGAAAGGACAGCGCATTTGTTTTTAAATCCGATCTAAGCTGCTGGGAGTCCTGTCGATCGAGAGGAAAGTGGAGTATTTTAAATTAAAATCAAATAAAGAAACACGTCCCCATTGCAGCTGGGGTCCCAATCCAAAGCCAGCCAATAGCACGGCTGCGCAGGGCTCTGCCCCCGCCCATTAGCCCTTGACATCGCTCATAGCCGGGGCTTTTTAATGTAGCAGGAGCTCCTTTGCATATTAGGCCACACCCCCTGATGTAGCCAATCCCCCGGGAGCTTTCAGGGAGTACAGGATCTAATGTAAACTCTTGGAGGATTGGCTACATGAGGGGGTGTGTGGCCTAAGATGATGATGATGATGATGATGATGATGATGATGATGATGATAATAATAATAATAATAATAATAATAATAAGTTTTTATTTATACCCCGCCCTCCCCGCCAAGGCAGGCTCAGGGCGGCTGAGCAAAGGAGCTCCTGCTACAAAAACCCCCCTGTTCGTAGCTTGGAAGAGGAAGATGATATTGAATTTATATCCCGCCCTATACTCTGAATCTCAGAGTGGCTCACAATCTCCTTTATCATCCTCCCCCCACAACAGGACACCCTGTGAGGTGGGTGGGGTTGAGAGAGCTCTCCCAGAAGCTGCCCTTTTAAGGGCAACTCCAAAGAGATCTACGGCTGAGCCGAGGCCATTCCAGCAGCTGCAAGTGGAGGAGTGGGGAATCAAACCCGGTTCTCCCAGATAAGAGTCCGCGCACTTCACCACCACACCAAACAGGGCCTACTGTAAGCACCAGGAGGGTTGGCTACATCAGGAGGGTGTGGCCTAATATTCAAAGGAGTTCCTGCTACAAAAAAGGCCTGTTCGCAGCAAAGAAGAAGAAGAAGATATTGGATTTATATCCCGGTTTATACTCTGAATCTCAGAGTCTCAGAGCAGCTCACAATCTTCTTTACCTTCCTCCCCCACAACAGACATCCTGTGAGGTGGGTGGTACTGAGAGAGCTCTGACAGAAGCTGCCTTTTCAAGGACAACCTCTGCCAGAGCTATGGCTGACCCAAGGCCGTTCCAGCAGTTGCAAGTGGAGGAGTGGGGAATCAAACCGGTTCTCCCAGATAAGAGTCCACGCACTTCACCACTACACCAAACTGGCTCTTCGGCTTGGTTTTTCCAAGTCTTCAGTCCTCAGCTGAGGACATATTGGCTGCCTATTGGATTCTGAGTCCAAACTAAGGTTCCAATGTCTCCACATCCTCCTCATCCTCATAATCTTATTATTCTTAGAATCATAGAGTTGGGAAGGACCTCCAGATCCAACCCCCTGCACAATGTAGGAACCTCACCAACACATCCCCCTAAATTCACAGGATTTTCATTGCTGTCAGATGGCCATCTAGCCTCTGTTTGAAAACCTCCAAGGAAGGAGAGCCCACCACCTCCTGAGGAGGAAGCCTGTTCCACTGAGGAACCGCTCTTAACAGTCATAGAATCCTAGAGTTGGAAGGGATCTCCAGGGTCATCTAGTCCAACCCCCTGCACAAAGCAGGAAACTCATGAAGACCTCCCTCTAAATTCACAGGATCCTCATTGCTGTCAGATGGCCCCCTAGCCTCTGTTGAAAACCCTCCAAGGAAGGAGAGCCCACCACCTCCCAAGGAAGCCTGTGGAAACTTAGAATCATAGAATCCTAGAGTTGGAAGGGACCTCCAGGGTCATCTAGTCCAACCCCCTGCACAATGCAGGAAACCCACATATACCTCCCCCTAAATTCACAGGATCCTCATTGCTGTCAGATGGCCATCTAGCCTCTGCTTAAAAACCTCTAAGAAAGGAAAACCCACCACCTCCTGAGGAAGTCGTCTTCTTCTTCTTCCCTGAAAACCTGGTTGGTCTTCAAGATGTTACTGGACTCGAATCTTGTTCTTCTGCACACAAACACGTCTGGCCTGCTGGGTATCTGACAAAAGGAGATTTGACTCTCAAAAGCGCATAAGAGAAGCCATGTTGGATCAAGCCAGTGGCCCATCCAGTCCAACACTCTGTGTCATGCAGTGGGCAAAAACCAAGGGCCATCAGGAGAACATAAGAGAAGCCATGTTGGATCAGGCCAATGGCCCATCCAGTCCAACACTCTGTGTTACATAGGGGCCAAAACCAAGGTGCCATCAGGAGGTCCACCAGCAGGGCCAGAACTCCAGAAGCCCTCCCACTGTGCCCCCCCAAGCACCAAGAATACAAAGCATTACTGCTCCAGACACAAGAGAAGCCATGTTGGATCAAGCCAATGGTCCATCCAGTCCAACACTCTGTGTCACACAGTGGCCGAAAAACCCAGGTGCCATCAGGAGGTCCACCAGTGAGTTCATTTCAACCCCGTTGGTTCTGGTTGTGGTGGTGGGGGATACTATGGAGAGGGACAAACACTGAGCATGCTCGAACCGCTCTAATGGTCAGGAAGTTCTTCCTAAAGTTGGGCCGTAAACTTTTTTGATTTACTTCAACCCATTGGTTCTGGTCCTACCTTCCGGGGCCACAGTGCCTTGGGACTTTTTAAAGCCACATCAGAAACTTCAAAGGCAACGGATGGGTTTTTCAGACTAATAAATAACATTTCTGCCCCCTTTTTCATGCTTAATGCCCCCCCCCTCCCGCATTAAAATCGGGGTATTGAATGCTTATGCGTGCATTCTCTTTTTTTCTGTCAGTTTGGTGCAGTGGTTAAGTGTGCAGACTCTTATCTAGGAGAGCTGGGTTTGATTCCCCACTCCTCGACTTGCACCTGCTGGCATGGCCTTGGGTCAGCCAGAGCTCTCTTATCTGGGAGAACTGGGTTTGATTTCCCCTTCCTCCACTTGCAGCTGCTGGAATGGCCTTGGGTCAGCCATAGCTTTCGTAGGAGTTGTCCTTGAAAGGGCAGCTGCTGGGAGAGCCCTCTCAGCCCCACCCACCTCATTGGGTGTCTGTTGTGGGGGAGGAGATTTAGGAGATTGTAGGCCACTCTTTTCTGTCAGTTTGGTGTAGTGGTAAAGTGTGCAGACTCTTATCTGGGAGAACCGCGTTTGAGTCCCCACTCCTCCACTTGCACCTGCTAGCATGGCCTTGAGTCAGCCATAGCTTTCATAGGAGTTGTCCTTGAAAGGGCAGCTTCTGGGAGAGCCCTCTCAGCCCCACCCACCAAGTCACGCCAGGCCTTCCTGTCTTCCACCATCCTCCGAAGTCTGCTCAAAGGAGAGCCAGTATGGTGTAGTGGTTAAGTGCGTGGATGCTTATCTGGGAGAACTGGGTTTGATTCCCCACTTGCCGCTGCTGGAATGCTCTTGGGTCAGGCATAGCTCTCGTAGGAGTTGTCCTTGAAAGGGCGGCTGCTGTAAGAGCTCTCTCAGCCCTACCCACCTCACAGGGTGTCTGTTGTGGGGGCAATAAAAAAGGCCAATGCCATGCTGGGAATTATTAGGAAGGGAACTGAAAACAAATCAGCCAGTATCATAATCCTCCTGTATAAATCGATGGTGCGGTCTCATTTGGAGTACTGTGTGCAGTTCTGGTCGCCGCACCTCAAAAAGGATATTATAGCATTGGAGAAAGTCCAGAGAAGGGCAACTAGAATGATTAAAGGGCTGGAGCACTTTCCCTATGAAGAAAGGTTGAAACGCTTGGGACTCTTTAGCTTGGAGAAACGTCGACTGCGGGGTGACATGATAGAGGTTTACAAGATAATGCATGGGATGGAGAAAGTAGAGAAAGAAGTACTTTTCTCCCTTTCTCACAATACAAGAACTTGTGGGCATTCGATGAAATTGCTGAGCAGACAGGTTAAAACGGATAAAAGGAAGTACTTCTTCACCCAAAGGATGATTAACATGTGGAATTCACTGCCACAGGAGGTGGTGGCGGCCACAAGTATAGCCACCTTCAAGAGGGGTTTAGATAAAAATATGGAGCACAGGTCCATCAGTGGCTATTAGCCACAGTGTATGTGTGTATATAAAATTTTTTGCCACTGTGTGACACAGAGTGTTGGACTTGATGGGCCGTTGGCCTGATCCAACATGGCTTCTCTTATGTTCTTATGTTCTAGAAGATAAAGGAGATTGTGAGCCGCTCTGAGTCTCTGATTCAGAGAGAAGGGCGGGGTATAAATCTGCAGTCGTCGTCTTCTTCTTCTTCTTCTATCTGTCTGCCTATCTTTCTCTTTCTCTATGTGTGTCTCTGTCTCTCTTTCGTTTCTCCCCCTACCTCCACCTCTAAACCTTTATCCTTTCCCCGCTAGGCTGAGGAAGTCTGACCGAATTAACCCCTTTGGTAAAAAACGAGATCCCAATCATCAAGACCAGCCAGTGCAATATTAGAGGGCGCACCCCTTTGGGTGTCACCTCCATGACAGAGAGCTGCTAACCACTGAAATAAAGATGGCTGCACTGATTTACTAATGAAAGTGGTCTCTTCCTACTGTGTTCTAATAAAGGCTCGACTCGACTCACGGTGTTCAGCCCGCTGGTAAAAGAAACACACTGTTCTCAGGTGCTGTGTGCTGATCCCAGATTTCAGCACTGCGTCTGAAGCGCCCATGCCCACATTCAAGCTGGGAACATTGCTTGCAGGGTTGCCAGCCTCCAGGTGGGACCTGGGGAACCCCCCCCCCCTGAATTACTGCTTACCTCCAGACTACAGAGATCAGTTCCACTGGAGAGAAATGGAGGCTTTGGAGGGTGGACTCTGTGGCATTGGCCCCAACTGAGGTCCCTGTTCCCCCCAGGCTTCATCCCCAACTCTCCATCGGTCCCCCAACCCAGAACTGGCAAGAAGAAGAAGAGGGAGGAGAAGAAGAAGAAGGAGAAGAAGAAGAAGAAGAAGAAGAAAGAGAAGGAGAAAGAGAAGAAGGAGAAGGAGAAGGAGGAGAAGGAGAAGAAGGAGAAGGAGAAGAAGAAGGAGAAGGAGAAGAAGAAGGAGAAGGAGAAGAAGGAGGAGGAAGAGAAAGAGGAGGAGAAAGAGGAGAAGAAAAAGAAGAGGAAGAAGGAGAAGAATAAGAAGAAGAAGAGGAGGAGAAGAATACAAGAAGGAGAAGAAGAAGGAGGAGGAGGAGGAGAAGGAGAAGGAGAAGAAGAAGAAGGAGAAGGAGAAGAAGAAGAATGAAAAGGAGAAGGAGGAGGAGGACGGCGAGAAAAAGAAGAAGGAGAAGAAGAAGAAGAAGAGGAAGAAGAGGATAAGAATAGAAGGAGGAGGAGGAGAGAAGAAAAGAAGAAAACGACCATAGATTTATACTCCGCCCTTCTCTCTGAATCAGAATCTCAGAGCAGCTCACAATCTCCTTTACCTTCCTCCCCCACAACAGACACCCTGTGAGGTAGGTTGGGCTGAGAGGGCTCTCCCAGCAGCTGCCCTTTCAAGGACAACTTCTGCCAGAGCTATGGCTGACCCAAGGCCATCTCAGCAGCTGCAAGTGGAGGAGTGGGGAGTCAACCCCAGTTCTCCCAGATAAGAGTCCGCACACTTCACCACTACACCAAATTGACTCTCTGCCCACCACCCCCCCATCAGCAACCATGGGGGATGGGAAACCCTAAGCTGGTGTGCCGTAAAATATCAAAAGACTCCTGTATAAATCGATGGTCTGGTGGTCTAATTTAGAATACTATGAACAATTCTGGTCACCACACTTTAAAAAAGATATTATAGCATTGGGAAAAGTCCAGAAAAGGGCAACCTGGAACTGGGAAGACGAAGAAGACATTGGATTTATATTCCGCCCTCCACTCAGAGTCTCAGAGCAGCTCACAATCTCCTTTATCTTCCTCCCCCACAACAGACACCCTGTGAGGTGGGTGGGGCTGAGAGAGCTCTGTCAGCAGCTGCCCCTTCAAGGACAACTCTGCGAGAGCTACGGCTGACCCAAGGTCACTCCAGCAGCTGCAAGTGGAGGAGTGGGGAATCAAACACGGTTCTCCCAGATAAAAGAGCTCTGGCTGACCCAAAGCCGTTCCAGCAGCTGCAAGTGGAGGAGTGGGGAATCAAACCGGGTTCTCCCAGATAAGAGTCCGCACACTTCACCACTACGCCAAACTGGCTCACAAAAGGTACATGGGGCTGAGAGAGCTCTCTCAGCAGCTGCCCTTTCAAGGACAACTCTGCAAGAGCTACAGCTGACCCAAGGCCATTCCAGCAGCTGCAAGTGGAGGAGGGGGGAATCACACCTAGTTCTCCCTGATAAGAGTCCGCGCACTTAACCACCACGCCAAACCTTGCCAACAGAATCACCCATGTTTTCCCCATATCGATCTCTGTTTCTGCCTCTGTCCATTGGCTGCTTTCCTTTTCCTAGATATTAGCCTGTAGGCTCCTCGGGGCAGGGATCTTGTCTTGGCAAAGCACCCGGCATAGAGACAGCTGGACATAAATCCACCAAGATTCTCTGGGAAAGGGACCGATCCCCTTGGACTGTCCATCCTGCGAGGCCGCCGTCTTTGCTATCCTCTTCCCTCCCACCTCTGTCCTGGAAGAATTGTTGACACCACACAAAAAGCTCGTGACACCGAATCTGCTTTGAGAGGCACCCCATTTGTATTCCCAGCGCAGTGCTGGATCCATGCTTTCCTGTCAGGAGGAGAGAGAGAGAGAGAGATGGCGAGTGAAGGAGCAAGATAATGGAGGAAGGAGAAGAGGGGAGTGATATTGGAAGGAGGGGACCAGGCTGAAGGGAGGGGGGAGAAAGCCTATAATGAATAGATGGAGGGATAAAAAAAAACCCCGCAAACGGCTCAGAAGGGACGGGGAGGCTGGCTGGGGGGTGGGGTGCGGTGACAGGCCAGGGAGCGGATTAATATCCGAGGGAAGACACAAAGGGTTCGGGTGGGAGAAGACGGCTTTAATTGATGCCTTCCCTGCGAGCATCGATTGGCGTCTAATTAGCAGGCGGGTCCAGGTGGGCAGCTGTGTTGGTCTGAAGCAATAGAACAAAACAGTAGACAAGTGGTAACTTTAAGTAACGTAGGGCTGTGAGAGCTGGACCATAAGGAAGGCCAAGCGCAGAAGAATAGACGCCTTCGAGCTGTGGTGCTGGAGAAGACTCTTGAGAGTCCCTTGGACTGCGAGAAGATCCAGTCAGTCAGTCGTGAACATATGAAGCTGCCTTATATTGAATCAGACCCTCAGTCCATCAAAGTCAGTCTTGTCTACTCAGACGGGCAGCGGCTCTCCAGGGTCTCAAGTCCTAAGGGAAATCAACCCAGACTGTTCCCTGGAAGGTCAGATGCTGAAGCTGAAGCTCAATTACATTGGCCACCCAATAAGAAAGGGGCCCTCGCGGGAGAAGATCCTGATGCTAGGACAGAAGGCAGAAGAAGAAGGGGACGGCAAAAGATGAGGAGAAGGAGGAGAAGAAGAAGAAGAAGAAGAAGAAGAAGAAGAAGAAGAAGAAGAAGAAGAAGAAGAAGAAGAAGAAGAAGAAGAAGAAGATGATGATGATATTGGATTTATATCCCGCCCTCCACTCTGAAGAGTCTCAGAGTGGCTCACAATCTCCTTCCCCTTTCTCCCCCACAACAGACACTCTGTGAGGTAGATGAAGATATTGGATTTATATCCCGTCCTCCACTCTGAAGAGTCTCAGAGCGGCTCACAATTTCCTTTACCTTCCTCCCCCACAACAGACACCCTGTGAGGTGGTTGGGGCTGAGAGGGCTCTCACAGCAGCTGCCCTTTCAAGGACAACCTCTGCCAGAGCTGTGGCTGACCCAAGGCCATGCTAGCAGGTGCAAGTGGAGGAGTACGGAATCAAACCCGGTTCTCCCAGATAAGAGTCTGCACACTTAACCACTACACCAAACTGGCTCTCTGATGGCTGGGCAGTGTTAGTGGTTAAGAGATGGCTGGACAGCGTTATTGATGGAACTAACACGAATTTGGGCAAACTTCAGAGGATGGTGGAAGACAGGAGGGCCTGGTGTGACTTTGTCCATGGGGTCACAAAGAGTCGGACTCGACTGTGCGACTGAACAACAACAACAAAAAGTTTTATTCAGAATGTCAGCTTTCGTATGCTCTTAAGCAGACTTCCTCAGACAAAATGGGAATGGCAAGCCATCTTTAAATATAAAGAAAGCGGGCAGTGAGTTGGTACGTAGAGTCATGGGAATGTTCTTAGCAGATTAAAAGAATCGCAAATTGGGGTCTGTGCTTGTTTGTTTGGTATTGTTCTCTCGGCTTGACTTCGCGAACGAAGATTTAAGAAGGGTGCAGTAGTCCACGTCTGCTGCAGGCTCGCTGGTGGCTGACAAGACCAATGCAGGACAGGCAGGTCCGGCCACAGTGGCTGCAGGGAAAAGTCTGATTTGGGGTTGGTGCTGTAGCAGTGCGATTCTTCCTCAATCTCCTTTTGTCCTCAAGACCAGCTATGCGTGCGTTCTCAAAGGAAGAGACAGCCTGGTGGATGGTGTGCCTCCATGCTTTGCGATCTGAGGCTAGGTCAGACCACTGGTGATGGTTGATGCGACAGGTGCCAAGGGATTTCTTCAAGGAGTCCTTGTACCTCTTCTTTGGTGCCCCTCTATTTCGATGGCCGGTGGAAAGTTCGCCATACAGAGCAATCTTGGGAAGGCGGTGGTTTTCCATCCTAGAAATATGCCCTGCCCAGCGCAGCTGCGTCTTCAACAGCAGTGCTTCGATGCTTGTAACCTCCGCCCTCTTGAGGACTTCAGTGTTGGTCACAAAGTCACTCCAGTGGATGTTGAGGATGGTGCGAAGGCAGCGCTGATGAAAGCGCTCGAGGAGTTGCAGGTGATGACGGTATAAAACCCACGATTCGGAGCCGTAGATGAGGGTTGTCAACACAACCGCTTTGTAAACATTGATCTTTGTAAACATTTGGTATTGTTAACTGGGCTGTAACAACGGTGGAGGGTGATAAAAAGCAGACATGTCATAAGAACATAAGAGAAGCCATGTTGGATCAGGCCAATGGCCCATCCAGTCCAACACTCCGTGTCACACAGTGGCCGAAAAAATTACACACACACACACACACACACACTGTGGCTAATAGGCACTGATGGACCTCTGCTTCATATTTTTATCTAACCCCCTCTTGAAGCTGTCTATGCTTGTAGCGCCACCACCTCCTGTGGCAGTGAATTCCACATGTTAATCACCCTTTGGGTGAAGAAGGACTTCCTTTTTATCCGTTTTAACCTGACTGCTCAGCAATTTCATCGAGTGCCCACCAGTTCTTGTATTGTGAGAAAGAGAGAAAAGGACTTCTTTCTCTACCTTCTCCATCCCATGTCATAGGTGTGAAGTGCCATAAATCTGGGTGTCATTCTGGCTTCGTTAGTTGTGGGTTTAAATGGAGGGCATTAGTATCCCGAGAGGTTATAACGTCATTATTAAAAAGAATACATTAAACTATAGTGGAAAATGGGCTAATATATGTAATAAGATAAACAGCCAATATCCCTATATGAGTATGTCAATACAAAACCCCCAAATATTCTGATACGCTGTTCTAAAAGAGAAATGCATTCTAGTTTTACCGTTAGAAAAAAAGGGGGGGTACATTAAAGTATAGTGGGAGATGGGTTAGTATATGCATACCCTTTATTTGAGTATATCAATTTTATCACCCCTCCACTGTTGTTAGAGCCCAGTTAACAACACTAACTGACACAGACCCCAATCTATGATTCTTTTAATCTGCTAAAAACATTCCCATGACTCTACATACCAACTCACTGTGCGCTTTCTCTATATTTAAAGATGGCTTGCCATTCCCATTTGGTCCGACGAAGTCTGCTTAGAGCATACGAAAGCTGACTTTCTGAATAAACTGTAGTTGGTCTTAAAGGTTCAAATTGTCTATTGCTTTGTTCAATCAACAGGCAGTTGCTTACCTGGGACTCCAAACAGGGCCCCTGGCTGGTTTGGCCTGCCAAGAGGCCAGATGGAGAAATCTGGGATCATGGGGAGGAGAGAGTAACAGGGAGAGGTCCGGGCCCTTGCCAGAAAGTGGCGCTCACAGGAGAGTGAAGTTTTTGGTGTCAAGAGAGACTCACACATGGGTGCATATTGGGGATGGGGTGGGGGTGGAGAACAGAAAAGAAATCAATTAACATGCATTGATCCAAGTTGTTAAATGTTGTGCTGAGGCTCCTGGATAAAACATTGAGAGAAAAAGGCTGACGAAGGACTGAAACCGTGAGGAATCCCGGGCTAACGGTCCCTTACTGTCTCGGAGACAAGCTGTGCTGGAAATTTGAGGACTCCACCCAAATTGCTGAACATAAAGGAGAACAGCAGGAAGGCAATTGCCTCTGAGGAACTGTACCTTATTATCTTGATATAGCAGACAGTGTGGGGGGGAGTGAACAGAACTTTTTTCCAGTCGCGTTTGTTGTAACATACAGAGCCCCGTGGCGCAGAGTGTTTAAAGCTGCAGTACTGCAGTCCTAAGCTCTGCTCACGACCTGAGTTCAATCCTGGCGGAAGCTGGGTTTTCAGGTAGCCAGCTCGAGGTTGACTCAGCCTTCCATCCTTCCGAGGTCTGTAAAATGAGTACCCAGCTTGCTGGGGGGGAAAGCTTTAGATGACTGGGGAAGGCAATCGCAACCACCCCATAAAAAGTCTGTCGTGAAAATGTGGAAAGCAATGTCACCCCAGAGTCGGAAACGACTGATGTTTGCACAGGGGACTACCTTGACTTTTCAAAGACCTTTCCTTTCCTTTCCTTAGGACCAACGAAAGAGCCCGGTGGCGCAGAGTGGTAAAGCTGCAGTCCTGCAGTCCTAATCTCTGCTCCTCATGACCTGAGTTCGATCCCAGCGGAAGCTGGGTTCAGGTCGCCGGCTCCAGGTTGACTCAGCCTTCCATCCTTCTGAGGTCGGTAAAATGAGCACCCAGCTTGTTGGGGGGGAAAGCGTAGATGACTGGGGAAGGCAATGGCAAACCACCCCGTAGAAAGTCTGCCATGAAAACGTTGTGAAAGCAACGTCACCCCAGAGTTGGAAACGACTGGTGCTCGCACAGGGGACCTTTCCTTCCCCACCCCTTGTTGTATCATGTATTTATGCCTACCAGCCCTGTATGGCTCTGCTCAGCTCTGTATGGCTTTGCTCACTGTGCTGGATTCTTCGTCCGATGAAGTGTGCTTAAGAGCACATGAAAGCTGACGTTCTTTTTGTAAACACAATTTTATCGATAACATATGGTAACAATATCCATTAATACCTTCTTATTATCTATCCCATATGCTATTTTCTAGTCCCCCCTCCCCCGTTATTTGACTCCCACCGAAGTTATATACTTAAAATACTAACATTTAAAGGTGCCCTTAAACCATAAGAACCTATACTCATATTCTACTTTTTTCTAGTACTTGATCCTTATTAAAAAATTGTCCAGTATCCTTTTGTATTCCATTCTTCTTCTACATAACATCTAAACTTTTCCCACTCCTTTTTATACCCTTCCAAATCATAGTCTCTTAAGATTCTTGTTAGTTTATCCATCTCACTCCATGTTATAACTTTTACAATCCAATCCCATTTTTCTGGTATCTGAAAGCTGACGTTCTAAATAAAAAAGGTGCAACTTGACTCTTGCTTTGTTCAACTTGACTCCTGCTTTGTCATCAGGCCGCGGGTACGGCGGTATCCGATGCCAATAACGTCATATCCCGCAATGTTCGTTCGACGGCGGGCTGGGTTTTTCTTATCGAGTTGAGTTTCTCGAACAAGACCGAAATCTATTTTATTGGCCCGTAAGATTCACAACAAGTATTGGCATTTAGACTTGTTTATTCCCTCAACAGTGTGATGCGGTGGTTAAAAAGGCAAATGCAATCTCGGGCTGTATCGATAGAAGTCTAGTGTCCAGATCACGTGACGTGATGGTATCGCTTTACTCTGCTCTGGGAAGACCTCACCTGGAGTCTTGTGCTCAGTTTTGGGCACCACAGTTTAAGAATGATCTAGACAAGCTGGAAGGGGTCCAGAGGAGGGCGACGAAGATGGTGAGGGGTCTGGAGACCAAGTCCTATGAGGAAAGGTTGAAGGAGCTGGGGATGTTTAGCCTGGAGAGGAGGCGGCTGAGAGGTGATAGGATCACCATCTTCAAGTCCTTGAAGGGCTGTCATACAGAGGATGGTGTGGAATTGTTTTCTGTTTCCCCGGAAGATAGGACCAGAACAAATGGTTTGAAATTAAATCAAAAGAGTTTCCGGCTCAACATTAGGAAGAATTTCCTGACCGTTAGAGCGGTTCCTCAGTGGAACAGGCTTCCTCCTCGGGAGGTGGTGGGCTCTCCTTCCTTGGAGGGTTTTCAACAGAGGCTAGATGGCCATCTGACAGCAATGAAGATCCTGTTTATTTATTTACATTAGACTTCTATCCCGCCCTCTCCGCAGGCGGACTCAGGGCAGCTCACAACAGTCGTTTACACGATTTAAAACAATAAGTCAATAAAATCTATAATAGATAGATAGATAGATAGATGAATTTATTGTCATTGTTCTCAACAAAAAGAGAGCAACGAAATGAGGTGCTCTTCCACAAACATACCAACACATCAAACACACATATTCATAAACCATTTAAATACATCTAAAACCATTAAACCATTAAAACCACTTAAATACATCTAAAACAGATAAACATTCATAAAACCATTAAAACAATTTAAACCATTAAATAAACATTCATAAAACCATTAAACATTCATAAAACCATTAAAACCATTTAAATACATCTAAAACAGATAATCCTTCATAACCCTGCATTTAACCTAACCACAGCACTTGGATAGAAACTGTCCTTAAATCTGTTTGTCCTAGCCTTCAACACTCTATATCGTCTACCTGACGGTAAGATCTCAAAAAGCAAATGGCCCAGATGTGTATGGTCCCTTAGGATCATTTGTATCTTCCTTTTACATGCCATATAAAACATTCATACAATTAAAATTCAAAAACTATTCCACGGTGCTGTACTATTACTATGTTGGCGGTTCTGCTTTTCAGACGGTTGGTCACTGGGAACTCTAGCTGGTGTCAGGTGGCAGCTCTCTCTCAGTTTAAGCATCGAAGGCCTGTCGAAACAATTCGGTCTTACAGGCCCTGCGGAATGTAGGAAAGTCCCGCAGGGCCCTTATGGCCTCCGGGAGAGCATTCCATAACTCTGGTGCTGCCACCGAGAAGGCCCTGGCTCGTGTCAAACACAACCTGGCCTCCTTTGGTCCAGGGGTGGTCAGCAGATTTTTTGTCCCTGAACGCAGTGCTCTCTGGGGGATATATGGGGAAAGGCGGGCCCGCAGATAAACAGGTCCCTGACAAATAGGGTTGCAAAGTCCAATTCAAGAAATATCTGGGGACCTTGGGGGTGGAGCCAGGAGACATCGGGGCGGAGCCAGGAACAAGGGTGTGACAAGCATAATTGAACTCCAAGGGAGTTCTGGCACACCTTTTTAAATGTCTTCCTTCCATAGGAAATAATGAAGGATAGGAGCACGTTCTTTTGGGGCTCATAGAATTGGACCCAACGGTCCAATCGTTTTGAAACTTGGGGGATACTTTGGGGAGAGTCACTAGATACTATACTGAAAATTTGTTGCCTCTACCTCAAAAAACACCGCCCCTAGAGCCCCCGAAACCTCCAGATCAATTCCCCATTATACCCTATGAGAATCGATCTCCACATAGAGAATAATGAAGTACTCAGCAGACTCCCCCCCCCCCCATTTCTGGCAACACTGAAGCGAGGGACTGGCCTCTCTACTCACAAGTTGCTGCCAACTTCTTCAAAGTAACACAGACACCCCATCCCAAGAGGAAGCCTTTCAATCAGCGACTGAAGCATCCGGAAGTAGAAATGCACATGGTCCTCTGGGGGCGGAGCTCCCCCCCCCTCCGCCGGCCAGACTCCCCGAGGAGACGCCTGTGGCAGCCGGAGAGGATGCAAGGACTACGAGTCCCAGCATGCACCTCGCGAAGGGAGGCTGCGCCGTTTCCCCCCCACACCCCCGCTTCCACATTTTTGGAGAGCGGGAGAAAAGGCTGCTAATCCAGGGGTCCCCCGGCAGGGCGGGGGGGGGGGGTTGGGAAGCCTACTGACAAAGGGCTTTAAAGGTCAATACCAACACCTTGAAATGGATTCGGAACACAATAGGTAGCCAGTGCAGCTCTTTCAGCGCTGGCTGAATGTGCTCCCATCGAGGGAGCCTCATTAACAGCCGCGCCGCAGCGTTCTGCACTAACTGTAGTTTCCGAGTCAGCGTCAAGGGTAGCCCCATGTAGAGAGCATTACAGTGTTCTATTCTTGAGGTGACCGTAGCGTGGATCACCATTGCTAAGTCATTGCGCTCCAAGAAAGGAGCCAGTTGCCGTACCCGCCGAAGATGAAAAAAAGGCGGATCTAATAGCGGCTGCTACCTGGGCCTCCATTGTAAGGGAGGACTCAAGGAGCACGCCCAAGCTCTTGACCTTAGGGGCCGGTATCACTGGCAGCCCGTCTAGAGCTGGCAGTTGGACCCCGCCCCCCCGGACCACCCCGTCTTCGTCGGATTCAATTTCAGCTGACTCAGCCTGAGCCAGGATGCTACAGCTTGAAGAGCCAGTTCCAGATTTTCCGGGGGTACAGTCGGACTGGCCACCCATCAATAGCTAGAGCTGGGTGTCGTCTGCGTATTGGTGACAACCCAGTCCATACCTCCTGACAATCTGGGCAAGGGGGCACATATAGATGTTAAATAACATCGGGGACAGAACCGCACCCTGAGGCACCCCTCCCCTATCACCACCCTTTGTCCTCGATCTTGGAGAAAGGAGGTCAACCACTGTAAGGCGGACCCCGGAATCCCCACGTCCGCAATTTAGGGGGAGGTATTTGTGAGTTGCCTGCATTGTGCAGGGGCTGGACTAGATGACCCTGGAGGTCCCTTCCAACTCTAGGATTCTATGACTGTTAAGAGCGGTTCCTCAGTGGAACAGGCTTCCTCGGGAGGTGGTGGGCTCTCCTTCCTTGGAGGTTTTTCAACAGAGGCTAGATGGCCATCTGACACCAATGAAGACCCTGTGAATTTAGGGGGAGGTCTTTGTGGGTTTCCTGCCTTGTGCAGGGGGTTGGACTAGATGACCCTGGAGGTCCCTTCCAACTCTAGGATTCTATGACTGTTAAGAGCGGTTCCTCAGTGGAACAGGCTTCCTCCTCGGGAGGTGGTGGGCTCTCCTTCCTTGGAGGGTTTTCAACAGAGGCTAGATGGCCATCTGACAGCAGTGATGATCCTGTGAATTTAGGGGGAGGTGTTTGTGAGTTTCCTGCCTTGTGCAGGGGTTTGGACTAGATGACCCGGGGAGGTCCCTTCCAGCTCTAGGATTCTCTGAAGTAGCAGCTTGCAGTTTGGAGCAGGATACCTTCCAGAGATTGGCAAAGGTGGCACCCTGTGGCGATGAAGAGGGTGGAGGAGCAGCAGCAGGCACCCAGAGGGAGAGAGAGAGTGCAAACGAGCAGTTTGAGGAGAGCCAGGGAGAAAGAGGAGCTCGAGCTGAAACTGGGGTGCCGCCCGAGGGTTCTGCTGCCTGCCGAAGGTGTGTCCGCTTGTGCGCTGCTTGCAGATTTGGAGATCCAGGACCGCAAGGCCGCAACAAACCTCCAGCATCTTCCCTCTCTCCTCAGAAGCAAACAGAACCATCAAACGTTGCCCTGGAATTTCTCACGAGGATACTCTAGCATTCTGGGGGAGAATGTGTACCATAGAGTCCCCCCCCCAAAAAAAAATTGCTAGTGTGTCCTTGCGTAAAACCATAGAGTTTCAAGCGAACTCCTAGAGTGTCCTTTCTGAAGTGTCTGGCACGATATGTCACTTCCGGGTGACCTGATTGCGTTGCATGGCGACGAGGTCTTCGGATGACTGGGGAATCCTTCGCCCCGACAGGAACTTGGGAGCCCTAAATACCTCCCCCTCAACATGCACCCCAATGTTACCTCCTCCATGCCCAAATGATGGCAAAAACCTCCAGGATCTCTGGCCAAATTGTCCTGGAGAATTTGGGACATTTCAGGGTTTTTTTTTTTAAAGAGGCAACTAGTTCTGTGATCCCAGAAGAAGGACCAGAACCGACGGGTTGAAATTAAATCAAAAGAGTTTCCGACTCAACCTTAGGAAGAACTTCCTGACCGTTAGAGCGGTTCCTCAGTGGAACAGGCTTCCTTCTTGGGAGGTGGTGGGCTCTCCTTCCTTGGAGGTTTTTCAACAGAGGCTAGATGGCCATCTGACAGCAATGAGGATCCTGTGAATTTAGGGAGAGGTGTTCGTGAGTTTCCTGCCTTGTGCAGGGGGTTGGACTAGATGACCCTGGAGGTATCTTCCAATTCTATGGTTCTATGACTGTTTAGAGCGGATCCTCAGTGGAACAGACTTCCTCCTCAGGAGGTGGTGGGCTTTCATGCCTTGGAGGTTTTTAAGAAGCTAGAAGGCCATCTGACAGCAATGAAGATCCTGTGAATATAGGGGGAGGTATTTGTGAGTTTCCTGCCTTGTGCAAAGGGTTGGACTAGATGACTCTGAAGGTCCCTTCCAACTCTGTGATTCTATGAACTTCCTGACCGTTAGAGCGGTTCGTCAGTGGAACAGGCTTCCTCCTCGGGAGGTGGTGGGCTCTCCTTCCTTGGAGGGTTTTCAACAGAGGCTAGATGGCCATCTGACAGCAATGAAGATCCTGTGAATTTAGGGGGAGGCGTTTGTGAGTTTCCTGCCTTGAGGAGGGCGTTGGACTAGATGACCCTGGAGGTCCCTTCCAACTCTAGGATTCTATGCTTCCACAGGCTTTCTCAGGAGGTGGTGGGCTCTCCTTCCTTGGAGATTTTTCAGCAGAAGCTAGATGGCCATCTGACTGCAATGAGGATCCTGTGAATTTAGGGGGAGGTGTTTGTGAGTTTCCTGCATTGTGCAGGGGGGTTGGACTAGATGACCCTGGAGGTCCCTTCCAAGTCTAGGATTCTATGACTGTTAAGAGTGGTTCCTCAGTGGAACAGGCTTCCTCCTTGGGAGGTGGTGGGCTCTCCTTCCTTGGAGGTTTTTCAACAGAGGCTAGATGGCCATCTGACAGCAATGAGGATCCTGTGAATTTAGGGGGAGGTCTTTGTGAGTTTCCTGCATTGTGCAGGGGGTTGGACTAGATGGCCCTGGAGATCCCGTCCAAATCTTGGGTTCTAGTTGGGAGGTATGATAGAGGTTTATGAAATTGTGCATGGGGTGGAGAGAGAGGACAAAAAGAAGTTTTTCTCCCCCTCTCCAAATATCGGCACTCAAGGGCATCTGAAGAAACTGATGAGCAGCCAATTCAGGGTGGACAAAAGGAAACACTTCTTCACACAGGGAGCGATTAAAACATGGAATTCACTGCCAGAGGCTACAGTGATGGCCACAGGCACACATAGACTGACAAGTTTCGTGGAGGACACACCTATCAGTGACTACTAGCTACAGTGACTAAAGTGCCACATTCAGAGGCACTAATCCTCTGGATCTCAGAGTCAGGAGGCAAGAGCTGGGGAAAGCCTCGGCCTCTCTGCACTGTTGAATTAGATGGACCCTCCCTGGCCTGACCCAGCAGGGCTCTTCTGATGTTCCTCTCAGGCGAAGGCCTCGGCCTCTCTGCCCTGTTGTTGGCCCTCTAGAGGAACTGGCTGGCCACTGTGTGAGACAGGAGGCTGGACTAGACGGACCCTCCCTGGTCTGACCAGCAGGGCTCTTCTGATGTTCTTCTCAGGGGAAGGCCTCGGCCTCTCTGCCCTGTCGTTGGCCCTCCAGAGGAACTGGCTGGCCCCTGTGTGAGACAGGAGGCTGGACTAGATGGACCCTCCCTGGTCAGACCCAGCAGGGCTCTTCTGAGGTTCTTCCCAGGGGAAGGCCTTGGCCTCTCTGCCCTGTTGTTGGCCCTCCAGAGGAACTGACTGCCCCGTGTGAGAGAGGAGGCTGGACTAGATGGACCCTCCCTGGTCTGACCCAGCAGGGCTCTTCTGATGTTCTTCCCAGGGGAAGGCCTTGGCCTCTCTGCCCTGTTGTTGGCCCTCCAGAGGAACTGGCTGGCCCCTGTGTGAGACAGGAGGCTGGACTAGATGGAACCTGTCTGGTCTGACCCAGCAGGGCTCTTCTGATGCTCTTCTCAGGGGAAGGCCTCGGCCTCTCTGCCCTGTTGTTGGCCCCCCAGAGGAACTGGCTGGCCCCTGTGTGAGACAGGAGGCTGGACTAGATGGACCCTCCCTGGTCTGACCCAGCAGGGCTCTTCTGATGTTCTTCTCAGGGGAAGGCCTCGGCCTCTCTGCCCTGTTGTTGGCCCTGCAGAGGAACTGGCTGGCCACTGTGTGAGACAGGAGGCTGGACTAGATGGACCCTCCCTGGTCTGACCCAGCAGGGCTCTTCTGATGTTCTTCTCAGGGGAAGGCCTCGGCCTCTCTGCCCTGTTGCTGGCCCTCCAGAGGAACTGGCTGGCCCCTGTGTGAGAAAGGAGGCTGGACTAGATGGACCCTCATTGGTCTGTTCCAACAGGGCTCTTCTGATGTTCTTCTCAGGGGAAGGCCTCAGCCTCTCTGCCCTGTTGTTGGCCCTCCAGGTTGGCCTCTGTTTGAGACAGGAGGCTGGACTGGATGGACCCTCCCTGGTCTGACCCAGCAGGGCTCTTCTGAGGTTCTTCTCAGGGGAAGGCCTCGGCCTCTCTGCCCTTTTGTGGGCCCTCCAGAGGGACTGGTTGGCCCCTGTGTGAGACAGGAGGCTGGACTAGATGGACCAAGCAAGGCTTTTCTTATGTTCTTACGAAGGCCTCGGGCTCTCTGCCCTGTCGTTGGCCCTTATGAGGAACTGCCTGGCCCCTGCACACTTCTTTTCCTGAGACCCTGAACAGTTGCTGTCGGTTAGAGGAGAGCAATGCAGCGAGACGGACTAGCGGCCTGCTTTGTTGCCAAATGGCCTCTTGCATTTGGATTATCTCCCGTCGGAAACCCGGGGCCGTCCCTCCCAAGCCGTGCCCGGGGCAGAGCCGAAGCCAGTACCATTTGCGCTCACATTTCTGCCGATCTGCGCAAACGTTTCCGCGATTCGGCTTTCGTGCAAAGCCGCAGCTCGCGTCGGGGCTTGCAGGGTGGCAGGAGGAAGCTGCCTTTGCTCCCGAGACAGCACCGGCAAGCCCGGGCCTGGATGCCTTCGGGACAGGGGCGGCCCCACCCGCTCGGCTGCCCCGCCGGTTACCTCCCTTGGCCAAGGTTTCAACACCAAGATTTTGTCAGGCGAGGAAATGAGAGAGCGCGAGAAACGGGAAAGAGAAGCGGTGAAGGAAACGCTGCAGCTGCATCCCCGATTCGGGGCAAAGCGGGTGGTTTGTTGGGCCTGACGCTTCTGGGGAAAGGAGCTGTGGCTCAGCGGTAGAGCATCTGCTCAGCGTGCGGAAGGTCCCAGGTTCAATCCTCCGCACCACCCCCAGTTAGAATCATAGATTTGGAAGAGACCTCTAGGCACATCTAGTCCAGCCCCCTGCACAATGCAGGAAACTCACAAACACCTCCCCCTAAATTCACAGGATCTTCATCGCTGTCAGATGGCCAGCTAACCTCTGCTTAAAAACCTCCAAGGAAGGAGAGCCCACCACCTCCCGAGGAGGAAGCCTGTTCCACTGAGGAACCACTCTTAACAGTCATAGAATCATAGAACTGGAAGAGACCTCCAGGGTCATCTAGTCCAACTCCCTGCACAAGGCAGGAAACTCACAAATACCTCCCCCTAAAATCACAGGATCTTCATCGCTGTCAGATGGCCAGCTAACCTCTGCTTAAAAACCTCCAAGGAAGGAGAGCCCACCACCTCCCGAGGAGGAAGCCTGTTCCACTGAGGAACCACTCTTAACAGTCATAGAATCATAGAACTGGAAGAGACCTCCAGGGTCATCTAGTCCAACCCCCTGCACAAGGCAGGAAACTCACAAACACCTCCCCCTAAATTCACAGGATCCTCATTGCTGTCAGATGGCCATCTAGCCTCTGTTGAGAAACCTCCAAGGAAGGAGAGCCCACCACCTCCCGAGGAGGAAGCCTGTTCCACTGAGGAACCGCTCTTAACAGTCATAGAATCATAGAATTGGAAGAGACCTCCAGGGTCATCTAGTCCAACCCCCTGCACAATGCAAGAAACTCACAAACACCTCCCCCTAAATTCACAGGATCCTCATTGCTGTCAGATGGCCATCTAGCCTCTGTTTAAAAACCTCCAAGGAAGGAGAGCCCACCACCTCCTGAGGAAGCCTGTTCCACTGAGGAATCGCTCTAACAGTCAGGATGTTCTTCCTAATGTTGAGCTGGAAACTCTTTTGGTTTAATTTCAAACCATTGGTTCTGGTCCTACTTTCCAGGGCCACAGAAAACAATTCCACCCCATCCTCTCTAGGACAGCCCTTCAAGTACTTGAAGATGGTGATCCTATCACCTCTCAGCCGCCTCCTCTCCAGGCTAAACATGCCCAGCTCCTTCAACCTTTCTTCATAGGACTTGGTCTCCAGACCCCTCACCATCTTCGTCATCCTCCTCTGGACCCGTCCAGCTTATCTATATCTTTCTTAAAATGTGGTGCCCAAAACTGAACACAAGACTCCAAGTGAGGTCTTACCAAAGCAGAGTAAAGTGATATCATCACATGACGTGATCTGGACACTAGACTTCTGTCGATACAGCCCAAGATTGCATTTGCCTTTTTAGCCACCGCATCACACCTGCTCCCTTGAACTGGCCCTCCAGTTGGGAGAGGTTGCAAATACAGTAGAAGGTGTTGTGAAGGACTTCTGCCTTGATGGACCAAGAATGGAGATGGGCCGTGGCTCAGTGGTAGAGCATCGACGATGTACAGAAGGTCCCATAACTCCTGGTACATCGGCTTTGACCTTTCACCTACCTTCATCAATTTTGGACCCTGTGGTGAGGCAGACAATAAGACACTGGATGCAATACGTATGCCCTTGATTAGGACACAAGGCTGTAGAATAAGAGGCCTCAAGAATATCTTTAAGCCTTTGTCACTTCATTAAATTTCCTTGTGATCCAGCATTATTGTTTTATTGTATCCTGTGTTATGAGCCAAAGTGTGTACTTTCCTTTCTGACCTCTGAAGAAGACCTGTCTAGGTTGAAACAGGTCAGGTCAAGTTGAGTGGGTTCCCATTGCGATTTTATAGGATAGAGGCTTATCCTGGAGAGTCAGTTTGGTGTAGTGGTTAAGTGTGCGGACTCTTATCTGGGAGAACCGGGTTTGATCCCCCACTCCTCCACTTGCACCTGCTGGCATGGCCTTGGGTCAGCCATCGCCCTGGCAGAGGTTGTCCTTGAAAGGGCAGCTGCTGTGAGAGCCCTCTCCAGCCCCACCCACCTCACAGGGTGTTTGTTGTGGGGGAGGAAGGTAAAGGAGATTGTGAGCCGCTCTGAGACTCTTCGGAGTGGAGGGCGGGATATAAATCCAATATCTTCATCTACCTCACAGGGTGTCTGTTGTGGGGGAGGGAGGGAAAGGAGATTGTGACCTTGTTAGACTAAGTTTGGAAAGGAACGGTGGGGAGGGACGGTGGCTGTGGTAGAGCATCTGCTTGGGAAGCAGAAGGTCCCAGGTTCAATCCCTGGCATCTCCAAAAAAAGGGTCCAGGCAAATAGGTGTGAAAAACCTCAGCTTGAGACCCTGGAGAGCCGCTGCCAGTCTGAGAAGACAATACTGACTTTGATGGACCAAGGGTCTGATTCAGTATAAGGCAGCTTCATATGTTCAAGGAAGAAAAAGAAGGGATTGGATTTATACCCTGCTTTCGCTAGCTGAAAGAGTCTCAGAGTGGCTCACAATCTCCTTTTCTTTTCCCTCCCCAAAAGAAGAAGACTGCAGATTTATACCCCGCCCTTCTCTCTGAATCAAAGACTCAGAGCGGCTTACAATCTCCTATATTTTCTCCCCCCACAACAGACACCCTGTGAGGTGGGTGGGGCTGAGAGGGCTCTCACAGCAGCTGCCCTTTCAAGGACAACCTCTGCCAGGGCTATGGCTGACCCAAGGCCATTCCAGCAGGTGCAAGTGGAGGAGTGGGGAATCAAGCCCGGTTCTCCCAGATAAGAGAGCTATGGCTGACCCAAGGCCATTCTAGCAGGTGCAAGTGGAGGAGTGGGGAATCAAACCCGGTTCTCCCAGATAAGAGTCCGTGCACTTAACCACTACACCAAACTGGCTCTCACACCAAACTGGCTCTCAACAGACACCTTGTGAAGGAGGTGGGGCTGAGAGAGCTCTCCTAGAACTGCTCTTGAGCAGAATAGCTTTGAGAGAACTTGTGGAGGAGGAGTGGGGAATCAAACCCGGTTCTCCCAAATAAGAGTCCGCACACTTAACCACTACACCAAACCGGCTCTCAAAAGGGGCTGTGACTCAGGAGATCATGTGCTTGGCACGCAGAGGAACCCTGAGTTGAATCGGTGACACCTCCAGTGGAAAGAACCCGACAGGAGGTGAAGGGAAGACCTCAGCCTGAAGCCCTGGAGAGCTGTTGCCAGTCTAAGAGCCAGTTTGGTGTAGCGGTTAAGAGTGGTAGACTCTAGTCCGGAGAACTGGGTTTGATTCCCCTCTACTCCTCCACTTGCGGCTACTGGTGTGACCTTGGGCCAATTGCCATTCTCTCAGAGCTGCTCTCTCAAGAGCAGTTTCTGTCAGAGCTCCCTCAGCCCCACCTGCCTCCCAGGCTCTCTGTTGCGGGGAGGGGAAGAGAAAGGAGACTGTAAGCTGCTCTGAGACTCCAAGCGAAGGGTGGGATATAAACCCAGACCATTATCACACTAGACCTTTAATTCTGGCTTAGCCCTGTCCCCAAGCTGACATTCTACACTAGAATCAGAGTAACTAACTCTGTGACACGCAAAGAGTGCTTGTGAATGGTTCCTCATCCTCTTGGAGAGCCGTGACAAGCGGAGTGCCTCAAGGATCTGTCCTGGGACCTGTTTTGTTCGACATCTTTATCCGTGATTTGGATGAAGGAATAGAGGGAATGGTGATTAAATTTGCAGATGTCACTAAATTAGGAGGGGTTGCAAATAAAGTAGAAGACAGAAACAGGATACAGGATGACCTCGACAGGCTGGAAAACTGGGCTAAAGCCAATCAAATGAATTTTAACAGGGAGAAATGAAAAGTTCTGCATATAGGCAGGAAAAATCCCATGCATGGTTATAGGATGGGGGAGACTTGTCTTAGCAGTAGCATGCGCGAAAAGGATTTAGGGGTCTTAGTGGAGCATATGCTGAACATGAGTCAACAGTGTGATGCAGTGGCTAAAAAGGCAAATGCAATTTTAGGCTGTATCAACGGAAGTCCAGATCATGTGAAGTGATGGTATCGCTTTACTCTGCTCTGGTAAGACCTCCCCTGGAGTCTTGTGTTCAGTTTTGGGCACTACATTTTAAGAAGGATCTAGACAAGCTGGAATGGGTCCAGAGGAGGGCGACGAAGATGGTGAGGGGTCTGGAGACCAAATCCTATGAGGAAAGGTTGAAGGAGCTGGGGATGTTTAGCATGGAGAGGAGGCAGCTGAGAGGTGATAGGATTACCATCTTCAACTAGAACCAATGGGTTGAAATTAAATCAAAAGCGTTTTCAGCTCAACACGAGGAAGAACTTCCTGACCGTTAGAGCAGTTCCTCAGTGGAATAGGCTTCCTCCTCGGGAGGTGGTGGGCTCTCCTTCCTTGGAGGGTTTTCAACAGAGGCTAGATGGCCCTCTGACAGCAATGCGGATCCTGTGAATTCAGGGGGAGGTATTTGTGAGTTTCCTGCATAGTGCAGGGGGTTGGACTAGATGACCCTGGAGGTCCCTTCCAACTCTATGATTCTATGACTCTATGACTCTGTGATTTTGATGTAGAATGTCAGCTTGGGGACAGGGCGAAACCGGGATTAAAGGTCTAGTGCGAAATTGTGTCCACCATTCTTCTTCTTCTTCTCCTTCTTCTCCTTCTTCATGTCGATCTGCTCACTGCAGCCCCATTTCATTATCTGACAAAGTGTCCATACACATGTAGCTCACATCGCGAATAAAACGGTTGGTCTTAAAGGTGCCCCCCCGGACTCCAATTTTGTTCTATTGCTTCAGACCGACGCAGCTGCCCACCTGGATCTATCTTTCCCTTACTTATTGACTCCTCTTACTTACTCAGCCTTACTTAGCAAGCGACCTAACAGGTGACTTTTTTTGGGGGGGGGGGGAAAGAAAGGAAGAAAAATATTTCGCATGCACCAGCCGTACCCACTTCAGTCTCTGATGGATCATGGCGTCGCAGAGCTGGAGAGAAAAACACACGCGCAAATAAAAGCAACAGGCGATCAATAACAGTTTTAAAATAACCAGCAGCTTCAAAAGATCAGAAAACAATCCGAAAACTAGATCGACGGGGGAACAAAATGTTAATAAAACCAAGGTATGGTCCACATCCGCACAGAATCCACAAGTCCACAAATAGTGTTGAGTCTTGAGAGGGGAGAAGGTGGTTAAAATGGCCAAGGAGAAAGATGTCAACAAATTCCCCAGGCAAATAAAATCCTCTTGATCTGGTGTCTAAAAAGATAAGCAATGGAGGTGCTGGTTGAACTTCCAAGAGGACAGGAAGGAAATGATTGCCTCCTCCATGTGTGTGTGTGTGTGTGTGTGTGTGTGCGCGCATGGGGGGGAGTCATCACCCATAAAACCCTGTTTCTAAAAATATCCCATCTTCCTGCTGCAGACTGTAGGGCCACAGATTAAGGGGTTGAGATGAGAAATGTAGCTGGCTGGTGATCTATACAAGAGATAGAATTGTTCTTGTTCAGGGGAAGGCCTCGGCCTCTCTGCCCTGTTGTTGGACCTCCAGAGGAACTGGCTGGCCACTGGGTGAGGACAGGAGGCTGGACTAGATGGACCCTCACTGGTCTGACCCAGGAGGGCTCTTCTGACGTTCTTCTCAGGGGAAGGCCTCGGCCTCTCTGCCCTGCCTGTTGGCCCTCCAGAGGAACTGGTTGGGCCACTGTGTGAGACAGGAGGCTGGACTAGATGGAACCCTCCCTGGTCTGATCCAGCAGGACTCTTCTGATGCTCTTCTCAGGGGAAGGTCTCAGCCTCTCTGCCTTGTTGTTGGCCCTCCAGAGGAACTGGTTGGCCCCTGTGTGAGACAGGAGGCTGGACTAGATGGACCCTCCCTGGTCTGACCCCAGCAGGGCTCTTCTCAGGGGAAGGCCTCGGCCTCTCTGCCCTGTTGTTGGCCATCCAGAGGAACTGGTTGGCCACCGTGTGAGACAGGAGGCTGGACTAGATGGACCCTCCCTGGTCTGATCCAGCAGGGCTCTTCTGATGTTCTTCTCAGGGGAAGGCCTCGGCCTCTCTGCCCTGTTGTTGTTCCTTCAGAGGAAGTGGTTGGCCACTTTGTGAGACAGGAGGCTGGACTAGATGGACCCTCACTGGTCTGATCCAGCAGGGCCCCTTATTATATTCTTATGTAGGCCTCAGCCTCTCTGCCCTGCTGGTGGCCCTCCAGAGGAACTGGCTGGCCACTGTGTGAGACAGGAGGCTGGGCTAGATGGACCCTCCCTGGTCAGACCCAGCAGGGGCTCTTCTGATTGTTCTTCTCAAGGGAAGGCTCGGCTCTCTTGCCCTGTTGTTGGCCCCTCCAGAGGAACTGGCTGGCCACTGGGTGAGACAGGAGGCTGGACTAGATGGCCCCTCACTGGTCTGACCTATCAGGGCTCTTTCTTAATTTCTCACCCTTAGAAGGAACCTGTTGCACTAGCGTCCGTTTTCTCTGTACCTTGCGGCTGTGAATTACAAAACTGTGCAAAGAAAGGCTTGTTCCTGCCTTTCTGAAACTTCTTCTCGCTAATCGGTTTCGCAGAGAGGGCCCTTTGTGCCATTACGAAGAGGAGGCAGACGGATTTCCCCTTTCTCCTCCCCATTTAAGCTGCCGCCACTCTCGTTCTTGACCCCCCCACTTGTTCCTTTTAAATCAAAACTGTAAGAGGCCCCAAATAAGAGAGGGTGGGGAGCTGAGTCGTCCTCCCTCCGCTAATTGATTAAAAGTCATTCGCCGACCGCCCTCCCCAATTAATCCGGGGAGCAGCGTGGTGTTTCCCCCCCCCCAGAAACAAACCGTTAATTATTTTTAATGAAAGCACTTACGTTAACCACTTGGCGTTAGAAATAATTAACAATTGCAGCCATCCATTTAAAGAGTTCCAAATACGGTGCTGCTGGTTGTGATCCGTTCGCGCGCACCACCTCGAACCGAAACTTCTGAATCAGCAAATCAACGCAAATTGAACCCGGTGTAGGGTTGCCAATCCCCAGGTGGGGGCAGGGGATCCCCCGGTTTGGAGGCCCTCCCCCCGCTTCAGGGTCATCAGAAAGCGGGAGGAGGGGAGGGAAATGTCTGCTGGGAACTCCGTTATTCCCTATGGAGACCGATTCCCATGGGGTATAAGGGAGACTTGATCTGCGGGTATCTGGGCCTCGGCGAGGGGGCTGTTATTTGAGGTAGAGGCACCCAGTTTGCAGCATAACACCCAGTGCCTCTCTTCAAAACACCCTCCAAGTTTCAAAATGATTGGGCCAGGGGTTTCATTCTATGAGCTTCCAAAGAAGATGCCCTAGCCTTCATTATTTCCAAGGGAGGGAAGGCATTTAAAAGGTGTGTGGTCCCTTTAAATGTGATGGCCAGAACTCCTTGGAGTTGAATTATGCTTGTCACACCCTTGCTCCTAGCTCCACCCCCAAAATCCCCAGATATTTCTGGAATCCCACCGGGGCAAACCCTAACCCGGTGACAGATTAAGATTTACGCAACAGATAAGATTTGCACTTACAGATAAATCCCGAAGAGTAAATTCAGGCAGGTAGGTCTGGAGCGGAAAACAAAGTTGGAGTCCAAGGGCTCCTTTAAGACCCACAGAGTTTTCTGCCTGGTACAAGCTTCCGTGTGCGTGCGCGCTTCTTCAGGTGCCCCAGTAGAAATCGATGGTGTGGCCTCATTTGGAGTACTGTGTACAATTCTGGTCACCACACCTCAAAAAAGATATTGTAGGCTTGGGAAAAGTGCAGAAAAGGGCAAATAGAAGGATTCAAGGGTTGGAACACTTTCCCTATGAAGAAAGGTTAAAACGCTTGGGGCTCTTTAGCTTGGAGAAACGTCGACTGCGGGGTGACATGAGAGAGGTTTGCAAGATTATGCATGGGATGGAGAAGGCAAAGAAAGAAGTCCTTTTTCCCCTTTCTCACAATATGAGAACTCATGGACATAAGAGAAGCCATATTGGATCAGGCAATGGCCCATCCAGTCCAACACTGTCACACAGTGGCCAATATATATACACACACACACACACACACACGCTATGGCTAATAGCCACTGATGGACCTCTGCTCCATATTTTTATCTAACCCCCTCTTGAAGCTGGCTATGCTTGTAGCCACCACCACCTCCTGTGGCAGTGAATTCCACATGTTAATCACCCGTTTTAAACCTGACTGCTCAGCAATTTCATTGAATGCCCACGAGTTCTTGTATTGTGAGAAAGGGAGAAAAGTACTTCTTTCTCTACTTTCTCCATCCCATGCATAATCTTGTAAACCTCTATCATGTCACCCCCGCAGTTGACGTTATTCCAAGCTAAGGAGCCCCAAGCGTTTTCACCTTTCTTCATAGGGAAAGTGTTCCAAACCTTTAATCATTCTAGTTGCCCTATTCTGCACTTTTTCCAGTGCTATAATATCCTTTTTGAGGTGCAGTGACCAGAATTAACACAGTATTCCAAATGAGACCACACCATCGATTTGTTTTCAATTCCCTTCCTAATAATTCCCAGCATGGCGTTGGCCTTTTTATTGCAATCACACCCTGTCTTGACATTTTCAGTGAGTTATCTACCACGACCCCAAGATCTCTCTCTTGGTCAGTCTCTGCCAGTTCACACCCCATCAACTTGTATTTGTAGCTGGGATTCTTGGCCCCAATGTGCATTACTTTGCACTTGGCTACATTGAATCTGCCACGTTGACGCCCACCTCACCCAGCCTCAACAGTTCCCTTTGGAGTGCCTTGCTATCCTCTCTGGTTCTCACCATTCAATGAAATTGCCGAGCAGTCAGGTTAGAAGTGATAAGAGGAAGTCCTTCTTCACCCAAAGGCGATTAACTGCCACAGGAGATGGTGGCGGCTACAAGCATAGCCAGCTTCAAGAGAGGATTGGATCAACATCTGGAGGAGAGGTCCAGCCGCGGCTATTAGCCACAGCCTATTGTTGGAACTCTCTGTCTGGGGCAAGGATACTCCGTATTCGTGGTGCCTTGGGAGGGGCCACAGTGGGAGGCCTTCTAGTTTCTCGGCCCCACTCGCAGACCTCCTGATGGCATCTGGCTTTTTTTGGCCACTGTGTTTTTAAAAATAAAATAAAATTTTATTGTAATGTTAAGTGGCATACAAACATCAAGCTAGCTGCCTTTCAACGCTACATGAGATAAGATGTGATGCAAAAAATATAATAAAGCAATATTGGTAACATATGTCATCCTTTTAAAATCATAATGAGCCGAGGAATAGATTAAATTTAGAGAGCCCTGGAGAGGGGCCGTAGCTCAGTGGCAGAGTCTCTGCTTGGCCTGCAGAAGGTCCCAGGTTCAGTCCCCGGCCTCTCCCAGTTATAAAGTACCAACTAGTAGATGATGAGAAAGACCTCAGTGTGAGTCCCTGGAGAGCCATGGAGAGGGGCCATGGCTCAGTGGCAGAGCATCGCAGGCAGAAGGCCCCAAGTTCAACCCCCGGCCTCTCCAGTTCCAAAAGGACCAGGCAAGAGGCGTCGTCGGAAGACCTGAGTGGCTGCTGGTCTTAGAGAATTACTGACCTTGGTCTGATTCCGCCCCCTGCGTTTGCGAAGAAGACTGCAGATTTATACCCTGCCCTTCTCCCTGAATCAGAGACTCAGAGCGCCCTACAATCTCCTATATCTTCTCCCCCCACAACAAACACCCTGTGAGGTGGGTGGGGCTGAGAGAGCTCTGACAGAAGCTGCCCTTTCAAGGACAACCTCTGCAAGAACTACGGCTGATCCAAGGCCATTCCAGCAGCTGCAAGGGGAGGAGTGGGGTATGAAACCCGGTTCTCCCAGATACGAAGAAGACCGCACATTTATACCTCGCCCTTCTCCCTGAATCAGAGACTCAGAGCGGCTCACAATCTCCTTTCCCTTCCTCCCCCACAACAGACACCCTGTGAGGTGGGTGGGGCTGAGAGTGCTCTGACAGAAGCTGCCCTTTCAAGGACAACCTCTGCAAGAACTACGGCTGACCCAAGGGCCATTCCAGCAGCTGCAAGTGGAGGAGTGGGGAATCCAACCTGGTTGGTTAAGTCCGCACACTTAACCACTTCACCAAACTGTCTCTGGGCCTGGGTTCGAGAGCTGGGCGCGGTTCACACACCTATCCCTTCCTCTCCTCGGGGACGGGGGGGTGGGGGGTCAGGAGGCTTGGTCAGGCAACGGGTCGTTCCGCAAGGCCGCTGGGGGGGGGGGGCCTGCCGCCCCCTCCCGGGAGGGGGGGGTCTGCTGCCCTGCCTCTCTCCCCTCCCCCGGGATCCAGACCCCCCGGGGGGCCCCGATCCCGAGCGAGGGGAGGGCCGGGCCGCGGCAGGCAGGCCGAGGGCGGCGCTGGGCTGGCGGGGCTGGAGGCGGCGCGGCGCGCAAGAGAGCGGCGCGGCGCCGATTGGCCGCGGCTGCTGCAAGGGGTTGGGCCCGCTCGGTCTGGGCGTCGAGTTGCGAGAGCCCCCCTTTGGCTTGCCAGCGGCTTTGTTTGGAAGAAGCGGCTCCCCCCCCCCTCCCCTTCCCCCTCGCCTCGGCCGCGGCCAAGCGAAGTTGCAGGGCTTCCATCCCGCAGCCTTGGAGAGGGCAGGCGAAGCGGCTGCGGCGTGGCTCCGGCTTGGCGCTGGCTCCTTTCGGCGGGCTTGCCCTCCTGCTTCTGCCTCGGTGCAGCCGCCCCCTCTGCAGAGGCGAGAAGGAGGAGATCTCTGCTCCCCTCCCCCGGCCGCCCACCACCTCGCTCCCAAGGTAAGATCGCCCGGATTCGGTGTGCGTCTTGGCGGCTGGAGCGCAGCGTCTCCAAATCCACCTCCCCCCTCCTCCTTTCCAGCGCCTTGTCTCTCCGCTCCTGCTTTCCGGAGAGAGGGCGATTCTCGGGGCGCCTCTCCGAAAGAGCCCCGCTCCGGTTCTGCCTCTCTCACGGCCGGGAGAAACGACCCCCCCCCCCCATCGCTCCGAATCTGACCCGGCGGTCGTGTCAATTTCAAGGCTGCCCCCGGGACTGCCGTCTCCTTTCTAATCAGCTGCGCTCTGGTCAATTTCGTCTCCGTTCTAGTCAGCTGCGCTCTGGTCAGTTTCGTCTCCGCTCTGGTCAGTTTCGTCTCCGCTCTAATCAGCTGCGCTCTGGTCAATTTCGTCCTCGGCTCTCGTCAGCGCCGCTCTGGTCAATTTCAGGCGCCCTCTGGTTTCCCTTTGCAAAACGAACGCCTTTCGCTCCGGAAAGGAGAACAAAACAAGCAAAAGAGCCCCGCCACCAACACAACCCCTTGTGACATTTTTGGACAACCTGGTCCGTTTCAAAGGCCTCCCCCCCTTTGCTTTTAAGTTGAGTCGTCGGGAGAACTTTGATGGTGGGGCTTCTCCCCTCGCCCCCCCCCCCCGTCCTCTCGGGCAGTTCAAGAGGCGAGAGAGGCGCGTTTGTATTTGTGTGTGTGTGTGTGTTTGCGTGCGTATCTCGGGTCGGAAACCCGGCGGCTCTGGGGTGGTTGTTTTTGGCCTCAAACTTCCCGCAGGAAGGTGGGGGGGGGGGAGGAGGAGGAGAGAAGGAAACTCTGCTGCAAAATCAGATCAGCGGATTTGAGATCCGGCTGCGTTCGTTTCGGGACCGCGTTCAGCTGCAAAAAGCAAAACGGAGCTCGATTGCCGCCCCCCCCTCCCCCGCTTTTGGAGGGGGAGAGGTCGATAGGGTGGCAAAAGCCCGGGGGGGGGGGAGTTTGGCAGCCTCCCAGGGTCTATGTGTATGTGTGCGTGCGCGCGCGGACGGGCGCGCGCCTCTTGGCCAGGGGGCTAGCCGCCTCCCCCTCCCGCCGTCGGTGGCCAAAAAAAACTCTTGTTTTGAAACAACGCAGCGCGGCCAAAACTCACACAGCTGGAAGGCTGGATCTGAGCTGGCGGGAGGCGGGGAGAGCGCTGGAACTGTAGGGGCATTGATCTGGGGGGGGGAGACCGACTTCTGAAAGGGCCCGAAGGGGGCGGGGGAGGCTGCCACGAGGCAAACTAGGCGATCGCCTAGAGCGCCAGCCTTCTGGGGGGTGCCAAACTGGGTGCCCCCCCACGTGTGACTCGGTGATGTTGCCAGTGCAGGGCGGGGGGCACCAGAAATTAGCTTTACCTAGGGTGCTAGATAGTCTAGGGGCGGAACGCGGACCGGCCCCTCCATTCTTGGACCGCCTCTGCAAGTTTTAGGCTTCCAGGGATGGTTTTTTACACCGCCGAAAGAAGTCGAGCAGGGAGGTTTGGGGATCGCAGCGGTCCTCCCTCGTTGTTGTGGTCACCCCCCCCCTCTCCCGGTCTGTTTTTGCAATAAAATAAAAATCGATGCAAGGAAGGAGAAAACCGGAGCCGTTTTTCTTCGCCCTGCCTGAGGACAGGACGAAGGAGACGAGGCGCCTAGGATCGCGGCTTTACTCGCGAGAAAACCCACCCCCCGGGAACTCCAGCTACCGAGAAAAATGCCCGGGCTTCTGCTACCGCTCGTCCTCAGTCCCTCGCTCCCCTGCGTCGCCACAAAGCCCAACGCCGCGCGGACTTACTCGCGAGGAAGCGCCCTAGAAAGCACAGAGAAAAGGGCCTCTTCGTCATAGCTCTAAGAGACTGGGGTCTTCTCTTTTCTCCCCCTAGACCCTCCCAGGGGTCTCGCATTACCAAAGGGATCTATTTATTTCAATTATTTTATTTTAGTATATTTCTATTCGCCCATTCCCCGTAGAGCTCCGGGCGGAGTACAACATATGATAAGACAATAAAATGCGATGAAAACCTTTGCAAAACAGGCCGCTCGACAGCGCTCAGAGAAGTTTATCCTATCATCACATATTTTCCCAGCCTGGCCGTCTGGCGTCATGATCTCTCATAGAGATGGCAGGTGAAATTCCATTTTGTAGCACAGGTGACATTGCCGATAGGGAGGCCAGCCGGATCAAGAAAAGACACCCGCAGCCTCAACTCAAAGCTTGGGGGAATCTATAAGCGGATCTGTAAGTTGCAACGCCAAAGGAATCTACAAGTTGAAACACCAAATTAGGGGGGTGGGGAGAGGGAGAAGAAACAGAGGTTCCCAAACTGGCTTCCAGCATTGGAGTCCTCCGGCCTGGAAAGAGCCCTCATATTTCATAGAATCATAGAGTTGGAAGGGACCTCCAGGGTCATATAGTCCAACCCCCTGCACAATGGCAGGAAACTCACAAATACCTCCCCCTAAATTCCTAGGATCCTCATTGCTGTCAGAGGGCCATCTAGCCTCCATTGAAAAACCCCCAAGGAAGGAGAGCCCACCTCAGAATCATAGAGTTGGAAGGGACCTCCAGGGTCATCTAGTCCAACCCCCTGCACAATGCAGGAAACTCACAAATACCTCCCCCTAAATGCACAGGATCCTCATTGCTGTCAGAGGGCCACCTAGCCTCCATTGAAAAGCCCCCAAGGAAGGAGAGCCCACCACAGAATCATAGAGTTGGAAGGCACCTCCAGGGTCATCTAGTCCAACCCCCTCCACAATGCAGGAAACTCACAAACACCTCCCTCTAAATTCACAGGATCCTCATTGCCGTCAGATGGCCATCTAGCCTCTGTTGAAAAAAACCCCCAAGGAAGGAGAGCCCACCTCAGAATCATAGAGTTGGAAGGGACCTCCAGGGTCATCTAGTCCAACCCCCTGCACAATGCAGGAAACTCACAAAGACCCTCCCCCTAAATTCACAGGATCTTCATTGCTTTCAGATGGCCATCTAGCCTCTGTTGAAAAACCTCCAAGGAAGAAGAGCCCACCACCTCCCAAGGAAGCCTGTGGAAACTTAGAAATCATAGAATCATTGAGTTGGAAGGGACCTCCAGGGTCATCTAGTCCAACCCCCTGCACAATGCAGGAAACTCACAAATACCTCCCCCTAAATGCACAGGAATAAATTCACAGGGATTTCCAGCCCGCCCTTCCTGTCTGGAGCTCTCTGGAACTTGCAAGGTTCCGCCCCCCTCCTTTGTTTTCTTTTCAGAACAACCCTGTCAGGTAGGTCAAACTGGGCCAGCGTTTTTGCCCTGGCCCTCGGGCTGTGAGAAATGAAAGGTGGTGGTGGGGAATCTCCATTCGGCCTCTGGTGGAGGCAGCCGGGGTTGGGGGAGGGGACGCTTGCTTTTCAGAAGCACTGGGGTCTTTTTTTCTCGATTCCCCTCCCCTCTGCAAAATGGGGAGAATGAATACCGGTTGGAAGTTCTGGAAAGCCGATGAGGGTTATTTTTGTTAATTCAAAAAACCCTTCTATTACCAAAATCCTTCTATCGAGCGGTTCCCCAGTGGAACAGGCTTCCTCGGGAGGTGGTTGGGCTCTCCTTCCTTGGAGGTTTTTCAACAGAGGCTAGATGGCCATCTGACAGCAATGAGGATCCTGGAATTTAGGGGGAGGTGTTTGTGAGTTTCCTGCATTGTGCACGGGGTTGGACTAGAGGACCCCGGGGATCCCTTCCAACTCTACGATTCTATGATTTTAATCCCAAAGGAGATCTTTGTCATTGTTTTGAGTCTAACAAAAAGACTAGTGCATCCAGTCTGTCCTTAAAAAAACTCAGAGTGATATTTGGCTCTCTCACAGCCACCTTGTAGAGCAGGCTGAGAACATAGGAGCATCAGAAGAGCCC